>NC_052624.1:252677516-252978870 GCF_016161935.1 Mauremys reevesii
CCACACAAGCGGCACAAGAAAACTGATAGGGGTTGTTCTCCGGTGTTGAAGGCAGCCAGCCACCAGGCACAACAGCAGTGTGTCCTTTGAAGGAGCACTCAGTGCCCAAGGAGCAGGAGTTGGCGCTGTTGACTTCAGTTCTCTAGAGGGGGCTGTTGAGTCCAGAGCCCAGCAACTCCCTCGACAGGCAGTGCCAGGTGGAGGAGTTGGAGTTCCCCTCCAGCCTGGACACTTTTGAAGTCGCCAGGGATTTAATAGAGATGACGGCCCCTCAACCTCTGGCTATCAGAGACAAGCCTTCAGTGTCGCCGCATCTGGTACCATCTAGAGGCAAACCAGTTATGATGCGGTGATCATCTTCTCTGGTCCAGCACTGCTCGCCTCAGCACCCAGGGCCGGCTCTGGCTTTTTTGCCGCCCCAAGCAAAAAAAAAAGGGGGGGGCAGAGGGGCTGCCGGAGCGGCAAAGCAGGGGAAAAAACAAAACCCTGCAGCACAGCTGGAGTGGTAAAGCAGGTGGAAAAAAACCAACCTGCGGGACAGCTGGAGCGGCAAAGCGGAGGTGGGGGAACGGCGCGGCCGGCACAGCAGGGGAGAACAAAACAAAAAAACCCTACAGGGCAGCTGGAGCAAGGGGACTCCCTGTGCTGCAGAGTGCATGCCCGGTCTAATGGGGGGAAGGGGAGGGAGCGAGGGGGGAGAGAGAGAAGGGGGCAGCCAGGGCTTCAGGGGGGCGCTCACCCCGCGGCCCCGACCTCCGCGCCGCCTGCCGGGAGGGCTCTGAGCTGCTCTGGTCGGTGGGGAGGGAAGGACGCGGGCTGCCCTCCTCTGCCCCCTACAGGGCGGCCAGAGCAGCAAACAAAAAAAAAGTGTCAGTGCCGCCCTAGGAATGGGCGGAATGCCGCCCCCTAGAATCTGCCGCCCCAAGCACCAGCTTGCTCAGCTGGTGCCTGGAGCCGGCCCTGTCAGCACCGCTCAGGTTCGACATCACTGAGGCACCGATCCCCAGCGCCGGACCCCACCAATGAGACAACAATCTTGATCTCCAGCACCGGCGGAGTGGCACCGGTCTCCATTACTGGTCTCCAGCACCAGCGGAGTGGCACCAGTCTCTGGCACTGGCAGAGTGGCACCAGTCTCCGGTATCAGTTCCCGACATCGGTCTCCCAGCACCGATCCCTGGTGTGGGCACATCAGCACTGGTCCGCAGCACAGTACCGGTCAACACCGCCATGGTCGTTATGGTCCAGATTAGTGTCATCTGACTTGGATGGGGACTCATTTTATTCCCACCGTAGCAGGCGAAGATCAGATATGCGCAGAAGTGAGGCACCGGTGGCATGGCGTCCACATTGGCAACCACAGCCTCAGTGTCCCTTTTGGACTCCCTGGATTTATCACCGGCCCTGGGCTCATTTTCCAGGGGCTCCCGTTCAGTGGTCTCTGAAACCCAAGCACCCCAGCCACCTAAAGATTGCCTGGTGCCCCAGGGATTGAAAATGACAACAGCACAGGGTTCACAGCCCATCCATATCACTGCTGAAACAACCACGGTGACAGCTCCGACAGATGGGCAGACCACTGCTGCTGCAACAACAATGAGCACTGAGGCCCCAGGCACAGACCAGGAGGACACTGGAGAGCTGGAAAAGTCAGGAGGACCCTGTACCACCTCTAGCCTCTTCATCCTTGTCCCCAGACAAGGTGTTGCAGGGACTTCGGCCTCGGATCCTCCTCCGATAGATTGTCATGCACACAAGGACCTCCTGTGTAGAATCGCCCGTAACATGGGATTAAAGGTGGAAGAGGTAATCGAGCCAGAGGACCCTATCGTGGTTGATATCCTAATGTCGGAGGGTCCCTCCAGAGTAGCTCTGCTCCTGATAAAAACTATACAGAGCAACATCAAAACCCTGTGGCAGACCCCAGCATCGATCCCACCTACAGCAAGGGGCGTAGAGGACAAGTACTTTGTCCCATCTAAAGGATATGAGTACTTGTTCTCGCACCTGCAGCCCTGCTCCCTCGTAGTGATAGCTGTCAATGAGAAGGAGAGACAGGGACAGCAGGGACCTGCTCCAAAGTCCAAGGAGTCTAAAAGATTAGACCTTTTTGGTAGAAAGGGCTACTCAATGGGGAGGCCTACAGCTGAGGATAGCTCACTAACAAGCTATCCTCAGTAGATACAACTTCAACTCATGGACCTCCACGTTGAAGTTTAAGGAGCTAATCCCATCAGACTTCAGGACTGAATTCATGGCCTTTATTAATGAAGGGAAGGCAGTGATGGGAACCTCTCTACAAGCCTCCCTAGATGCAATGGACTCTGCCGCCCACATCCTCTCATCGGGGTTAGCCATGAGAAGGGGTTCATGGCTCCAGGCATCCGGGATGCCCCCTGAAGTGCAGCAAACCCTGAAGGACCTGCCATTTGAAGGTGCAGGGTTATTCTTGGAGCAGACAGACTCCAAGCTGCACAGCCTGAAGGACTGCCAGGGGATCATAAAGTCATTGGGTATGCACACCCCAGCAACCCAAGGTAAACATTTTAAACTGCAGCCTCAACAGCAGCGCTCCTGCCCTCCTTGATCCAGACAGGACTTACACAGACGGAGGGGTAGGAATGGCAAGCACAAACCTTCCCATTCCCCGTCAGGTCAAGGACCCAACCAAACCATCGCTAGGTTCAAAGCAAGCCTTTTGAAAATGTGCCTGAGGATGGCATACCCGCCATGACACCAGATCCTTCCCTTTACTTCACGGATCGTCTCTTCCACTTCTACCGTGCATGGTCCCAAATAACATCAGAACGCTGGGTTCTTCGCATGGCAGAAGTGGGATATTCTCTCCAATTCTGCTCCTCCCTACCCTCCCACCCCTTTTCCCCATCCCTCTTCAGGGACCCTTCTCACAAGCAGCTCCTTATCCAGGAGGTGCAGTCGCTCCCTGTCATAGGAGCAGTGGAGGAGGTTCTTCAAGAGCTAAGGGGCAAGGGATTCTACTCCTGTTGTTTCCTAATCCCCAAGTAAAAGGGGGGTCTCAGACCTATTTTAGACCTGTGAGGGCTCAACCAATTCATGCTGAAGTTCAAGTTCTGCAAGATCTCCCTGAGCATGATCATCTCTTCCCTGGATCCGTGAGACTGGTACGCCGCCCATGACATGAAAGACGTGCACTTTTACATAGCCATTCGGCCTGTGCACAGACGATTTCTGTGGGATTATTATCTATGAGAACATTATCAGTTCATGCTCCTCCCGTTTGGTCTATCAACGGCCCCCCCAAGTGTTCACCAAGTGCATGTTGGTGGTAGCAGCCTTCCTCCAGAGGAGTCAGGTGCAAGTATGTCCCTACCTCAATGACTGGCTACAACAGGGGCACTCCAGGGAGCAGGTAGTGTCTCAAGTCCGATTAGACAGATCCACTTTCGAGAGACTGGGACTTCTTCTCAACATGAACAAGTCAACCTTATCACCGACCCAAACAATAGAATTCATCAGGGTGGAGCTGGACTTGATACAAGCAAGGACAATCCTGCCAGAGACCCGATTCCAAGCCATAACAGACATTATTCAAAACCTCAGGCGGTACCAGACTACTACAGCAAGGGGATGCCTGAGTCTCTGCAGCCACATGGCAGCCTGCACTTACGTGATCCAGTATGCCAGACTGAGGCTCAGTCCACTCCAAGTCTGGCTTGCTTCATCCTGTCACCTGGGGTGTGACAGCCTGGACTCAGTGGTGACAGTTCCAAAGCAAGTATTCAAGTTCCTCCATTGGTGTATAGGAGTCGCCTTCATCAGCCCACAACCCGCCTTGTCCCTGGTAATGGATGCATCAGCACTAGGTTAGGGGGCACATCTGGGAGATCTCCAAACACAGGGCCTGTGGTCACAGGATGAGCTCTCACTTCATATCAATATCTGGGAGCTCAGAGCGGTGCGAGTGGCATGCCAAACTTACCAGTCCCTACTGCAAGGCCAGTGTTTGGCAGTGATGACGGACAACACCACTTCCATGTTTTACATCAAGCAGGGTGGAGCCCATTCCTCCCCTCTTATGTTGGGAAGCTGTCCAGGTATGGGAGTTCTGCATAGGATGCCTCCAAGTGAATGGAGTGGGCTATCTCCCAGACATGCAGAATGAACTAGCGGACCATCTCAGGAGATCATTCCACAATCATGAGTGGTCCATCCGTCTGGATGTCATACATTCCATCTTCCAAAGGTGGGGGTTTGCCACCTGGAGCTACAGAAAGTGCCCAACATTCTGCTCCTTTCAGAAACACAGCCCGGGTTCAATCTCAGATGTTTTCCTTCTACCCTGGGGAGACTGCCTCATGTATGCCTTTCCACTGGTCCCACTTGTGCACAAGGTGCTGCTCAAGATCCACAGAAACAAGGCGAAGGTAATCCTGCTGGCCCCAGCATGACTCCGCAAACATTGGTATACCAGGCTTCTGGAGCTGTCAGTGGACACCCCGATCATGTTACCACTCTACCCCAATCTGATCACACAGGACCCTGGTTGCCTTCACCACCCAGACCTCCAGTCCCTCCATCTCACGGCCAGGGCCGGCTCCAGGCACTAGCTGAGCAAGCTGGTGCTTGGGGCGGCAGATTCTAGGGGGCGGCATTCCGCCCAATCCTAGGGCAGCACTGACATTTTTTTTGTTGCTCTGGCCGCCCTGTAGGGGGCAGAGGAGGGGAGCACCCTGCAGCAAATTTGGCAGGGCAGCCCGCGTCCTTCCCTCCCCACCGACCAGAGCAGCTCGGAGCCCTCCCGGCAGGCGGCGCGGAGGTGGTGAGCGCCCCCCTGAAGCCCTGGCTGCTCCCTTCTCTCTCTTCCCCCTCGCTCCCTCCCCTCCCCCCATTAGAGCGGGCGCACACTCTGCAGCACAGGGAGTCCCCTGGCTCCGGCCACCCTGTAGGGTTTTTTGTTTTGTTCTCCCCTGCTTTGCCGGCCGCGCCATTCCCCCACCCCAGCTTTGCCACTCCAGCCGTGCCGCAGGTTGTTTTTTTTTCACCTGCTTTGCTGCTCCAGCCATGCAGGTTTTTTTGTTTTTCCCCCACCCTGCTTCACCACTCTGGCTGTGCTGCAGGTTTGTTTTTTTTCTTCCCAGCTTTGCCATTCCAGCTTCGCCGGTTTTTTTGTTCCCCCCACCCTGCTTTGCCGCTCTGGCTGCACCGTGTTTTCTTTTTCTTTTTTTTTTCTTCACCTGCTTTGCCGCTCCAGCGCTCTGTTCCCTCCTGCCCTTTACTGCTCCAGCCCCACCATGTTTTATGTTTTATGTTGTTGTTGTTTTTTTTCCCCTGCATTGCTGCTCCGGCTGTGCTACAGTTTCCCCCCCTCCCCCTTTGCCATTCCGGCCCCGCCATTTTTTTGTCCCCCACAACCCCGCTTTGCCGCTCTGGCCCCGCTGTGGTTTTGTTTTTGTTTTTTCCCCTGCTTTGCCACTCTGGAGGGCCCCCCCTTTTTTTTTTGCTTGGGGCGGCAAAAAAGCCAGAGCCAGCCCTGCTCATGGCCTGGAAGCTTCATGGTTAAACCTAATGGATCTCTTCTGCTGAGGACCAGTAAGGGAAGTCCAACTCAGCAGCAGGGCCACTTATCTAGCTAAGTGGAAGAGGTTCACTTGCTGGTGCACCCAGCATCACACACCTTCACCCCAGGTGTCCATACCACTCACCCTAGAGTACCTCCTGTACCTGAAACAACAAGGCTTTGCAGCAGCATCCATTAAGGTACACCTCGCTGCTATCTTGACCTTCCATCCGGGAGCATTTGGACATTCCGTCTTTGCCAACCGCATGGTAGGGCATTTCCTCAAGGGCCTGGAAAGGTTATATACACAGATTCGACAACCTGTGCTGGCATGGGACCTTAACCTGGTCCTCTCCAGACTCACAGGGCCCCTTTTTGAACCTTTGGCGACCTGCTCCCTTCTCTATTTGTCGTGGAAGGTGGCCTTCCTGGTTGCCATCATATCAGCTTGGAGGGTGTCCGTGTTAAAGGCACAAACCTCAGACCCTCCCTACATGGTCTTCCACAGGGACAAGGTGCAACTCAGAACTCACCCAGCCTTCTTTCCCAAAGTAGTGTCTCAATTTCACTCTAGCCAGGACACTTTTCTGCCTGTCTTCTATCCTAAGTCTTGTACTAGTACCCAAGAACAGAAGCTGAAGTCCCACAGGGCTGAAGCCCCAAAACCTCCTTCCCCAATGGACAGAAGCTCCTATCCCATCATCCTGCTGCAAGACAGAGGTCTCAAGTTCCCCTGCACAAGTCTGGTAGGTAGAGAATGGGAGGGCATGGTGGGGCTTTGCGAGCTGCACTTTAACTGTAAAAGAGCCACCTTCGGCTCACAAGCCACAGTTTGGTCACTCCTTGTATATAGCATTAATAGGACAATTACCAGTATACTGCATCCAGTTGTGGTTCAACCACATTCCAAAGGATACTGACAAATTGGAAAGGCTTCAGATAAGGCTTACAAGAATTATTCAAGGTCTGGAAAACTTGCCTTATTATGACAGCCTAAATAAGCATGTTCTATTTAGAGATGACTTGATTACCATCTATAAATAACTATATATGGAGCAGATTTCTGATAGTAGAGGGTTCTTTAAGTTAGTAAGCAAAGGCATAAAATAATCCAGTGGTTGGAAACTAAAGCTAGACAAATTCACACTAGAAATATGGCACACACTTTTAATAGTCATGATAACCTACCATTGAAAGAACTTATGTATAGATGTGGTGAATTCTCCATCACTTGAAGTCTTTATATAAAAATTGGATGTTTTTCTGAAATATATGTTTTAGCTCAACTAGAAATTATGGCTGTGGTGTAGCAATGCTTGGTGAAATTCTACAGTCTGTGTTATGCAGGCGGTCAGACTAGATGATCAAAATGGTCCCTTTTGGTCTTAAAATCTATGTATTTATGAAGTGGACATAAACCAGAGTGGAAGAGTCAGAAATGGAAAATCAGTGTCGGTGGAATAGGCAGAACCTGCAAAGATTTGAGAGAAAGGGGAGACAGGATTGTAATTAGAGAAGCAAGGGTAGTTGTTGAAGAATTTTTTCAGAATAGTAGATACAAGAGTGTGCTTATAGTCAAATGGAAAGGACCCAGAGGGAAAAAAGAACTATAAAAGATAACAGATGAGAGAAGTGAGGGAAGATTGGATACGAGAGAGGATGAGAAAGAAGGGATTAGTTAGATGTTAGCAAATTTACAATGTAGCAATAAGTTTTGTCATATTTAGGAGCAGAAGAGTATGACATAGGATTTGTCATGCTGGATATATGGCATAGGATTGGGATACATGACATGACATAGGATTTTTCTATGCTAGAAAGACTACTGGTGAATCAGGTCCAATATCTTCTCTCCAGCCGGGGCCAACATTTGGGGTTTCAGTGTTAGACAACTGTCCCCTCCCAAAATGCAGCTTGCCAATTCTACCATAATGTGAGGAAAGAAAAGGAAGGGAATTTTCATAGGAAATAATTTCCATCGGAAATAATTTCCATCGCAACAAGTCACATTACAGGTAACTTTTCTTAATACAGTGGCTGATATTAGTAATCTTCGAGTATTGAGATTCTATGTTATGGTAGGATCCAGAAGTTCCAACTGATCACACAGAGTTTCCTACCTGAAAGATCTTCCTATCTAAACAGACAAAACCAAGAGTAGGAATGGAAAGAGAAGTACACAGCAGTGAAGTGAATTGCTTATAGTCCCACAGCTGGTCAGCAGCAAAGCTGACAATTGAGTTACATGATCTTTGAGCTTTTTGTGATGATATCTTCGATATTCTTTGGCATACTCTGTTGTGAAAGAATCTTTCTGAGTAGGTGTTGTGAACTTGGTCATCCAGCAAAAAGATAAAATATATTTCAAGTAATATTAATTCCAGTTTGACAATTTAAACATGTATTATTCTATCAGGTGAAAAATAATACATTTTGAAGACAGATAACTTAATCAGTATTACTAGTAACACACTAAGTTAATAAACTTGGAAGAGTTTTAAAAATTTTAATAATTTATGAGGTTTGTTTCCTTTTTGCACCACTGTCAGTTTTCACAATAAAAATAAACTGGTCAGTTTCAGACACTTTCATGTTCTGTTTCTCATGCTCTTAAACAATAATGTGATGTTTGGGGATGCAGATATTTGTTTGGATTTGACCATTTCCCCTTCAAACTGTTTTCACTGTAATTATTAAAAATAAAAAAAACATTTTTAGTAGGTTTAGTTTAAAAAACAAATCACAAAGCCTACCTTTTTAATCTACCTCAATATCTGCGATTGTGTGATGCGGTTTACAGACTCCAGACAGAGTCTAAGGGAATGAAGGAGCAGTACTGGCAAAGAAAGCACCTTTCCTCAGCAGCCATTGAGCATGCTCCAAATGGAGAATCTGCTCAAAAGGATTCTGACAGTCAAGCAAGGGAAGAGGGTGAAAGAGAGGCAGTCTGAAGGGAGGAAGCCAGTTTGCAGTTTCTGGGGAAAAAGCAATCCACCGAAGGTTCTGGATGTCCGAAATAGATTGCGGTTCGATCAGCTTTATATTGGGAGAGGAAAATCAGGCAGGACCAGAATAAAGTGCAAAGCCAAGTGGCTGTGTTTATTTGGGGGAAAGTTACAACTTGGGCCAAGGGAGAGAGGCAATTTTTAGCTGGGATGTTGTTAGGCAATATAAACAACTCAAAAATCATTAAGAGTACAATTCTATACTGCTCACTGCACAACACTGGATAGGCAGACACACCAATCACACAAGACGGGAATCGGGTTCGTCAGGGCGGTGCCCGGTGCAACACAGGAAAGAGACCCACAGGCCACTGCCTCAACCGCCCTTGCTTTCACACGAAGGGTAAACCCAGAGTGTGGTGCGGCTGCAGTTGGGCAGATTCCACTCACACAGACCGCGGGGACAGGAACCCCTTGGTCAGCTAATCTCCAGGTGGAGACAGCTCCCAGACACAAACACTCCGGACAAAGACAGAGCAGTGACTCACACACTTAAAACAGTTTACAATAAACAATTTATTAAAACCTTAGAACAACTATACACCTAGGCAATTGTGCAATTATGAGCTCAATACTTTAATCCTTAACACTGTGTACACTATGACTCTAGTCTGACCTCCTGCAAGATGCAGCTCAATACTTTAATCCTTAACACTGTGTACACACTTGGTACTGGGTTAGGGAGGAGAAAAATCCAGGGCCATTGCCAAACTTCCAGGAGGAAAATTACCCCGACCCCAAATATGGCGGTCAGCTGACCAGCAGAGCATGCGGGCAAGACTCTCCAGCCAAACCCTCTGGAAAAGGTTATATCATACCATTGACCCATTGTACTATTTACTATTGACACTATTGACTATTGCTATACCGGGTATCCTAGGAGACCCTGGCCGAAAGGTTGATCTGGAGGTCCTTCAGCTGACACGTGGATACTCCACACAGATTTTGGGAAACCTAGTTTTATAGAAAGGGTCTCACTGACAATTTATATCCGTTTGTCCTCGTGTCTGATTGGTCCCTGGTTCCCCCTCCCTCCAGGCTCCGAGCTGTTGCCCCCCACACCGGCAGGATTTGCACACGGCACACTGGGGTATCTGGGCAGAATTAGGTCTCTGTATACAGTACTCTGGAGTTGCTGGGCAGAACTAGCCTGACCTCCAGACGACTGGGCCCAAAAAGAGCGGGAAAATGCATACTACGGAGTTACTGGGCAGAATCAGGTCTCTGCACACTGCACTAGCCTGACCTTTAGACGGCCCAACAGAAAAAAAACCAGGAAAGTACACACAGCAATTTAGTGTTGCTGGGCTGGATTAGGTCTCTGCCCTTTCCTATGCAACAAGAACCTGGTCCAAGATGTATCAGGTTGCGACACTGGACTGTTGGTAAGACTCCAAGGCATGACCCTTTTCCCTTCCCCACTCCCTGCTTAGGGGAGTATAACTGAACATTGGGAAGAGAGCTGGGGAATACTTATTTGACAAATGGAGCTACTGAAGCTGATTGGGAGCTCCTTGCTGGAGAGGAAATGGTGACTGCAATCACACTCCAAGCTGAAGAGAGATGGGGGACGTAAGAAGTGACCCACAGAAGGCTGGTCTGCTGCACCTGGAAGAGGCAACTGAGACACTCCTTGCCTCCCTCACTTAGGCGCTGGGCAGTGACCTGGTGGAGTGGGATGGCCTGGGTCCTCCCACCTCCCCATCTTCCCTCATCTGTCTGGGGAACGACAGATTGCAGTTTGACTGCTGGGTCTGCTGATTCCAGGCACGCCCATCCCAGGATTTTGGGGGTGGAAAGAGTGTTGAGCCACGGCTTGCCCTGTTGGCCTTTAGTGGAATCCGCTACAACCTGGTGGGAAGGACTGCAGAGCCACTGCCAGCCCCTAGGCCTGATAGCCTCCGAGTGAAACTGGCTACAGACTGGTTATGACCTAAAAATGAACTAGTGTATGTTTTTTGGAATAATACAGATTTTGAAACCCTTTGCACAGTGATATTTCTGCTGCATCTTACATGGGAATTACAGAGAATTCATATGCAGATATTAATACACAGAGACAATTAGGAAATGTTAGTCTCCTTGACAACAAAATTTTGCTTTAAAAATATTCATAATCAAACTGAAAGCTAGCAAAGCCAGTGCTGCACTGGAGGGGACTTTTTGAAACCTGTAGTTAAAGTTATGCAACCAAAGTGAAGGGAGGCTAGGAGTGATTTCTTTGCTTCTGAAGAAGCTCATCCTCTCTCTGTATTCTGCTAAATCAGCTCAGCCAGAGATATCTTTTAAATAGGGGGCTCATATTACTTCTGAAAATCAACTTATTTATCTTTGGAATTCACTAGATTGCACCATCAAATCCAAGTGACCTATTACATTCCATAGAGCCATCTACCTCAAAATGCTACACACAGAAATGGAGGAGATTCTGTTTTGGCCAGAGAAAAAAGGCTTATTATCTGATTTGTCATCACTTTCCCCATATTGGATTATTTACTACACTTTAAGAATCTGGGTCCATCAAAATCCATTTGGCTTCTATATTGATTGAAAGATTTTAACGCTTGAAAAGACCATTGTGATCATCTAGTTTGACCTCTTGCCTAAAACATGCATAGGTGTTGCCTGAATTAATTCCTGCTTCAAGTCCAATAGCTGTGGTTGAAGAAAGAGCATATCTTTTAGCAACAAAGAATCCTGTGGCACCTTATAGACTAACAGACGTTTTGCAGCATGAGCTTTCGTGGGTGAATACCCACTTCTTCGGATGCAAGTGCACTTCACTTGCATCCGAAGAAGTGGGTATTCACCCACGAAAGCTCATGCTGCAAAACGTCTGTTAGTCTATAAGGTGCCACAGGATTCTTTGTTGCTTTTACAGATCCAGACTAACACGGCTACCCCTCTGATACATATCTTTTAGAAAAACATTCAGTCTTGATTTAAAATTTGTGAGTGATGGAGAATCTACCACTTCTCTGTATCAGTGAGCTGTACCCTTTTGTTATTTACCAGTTCCCCAACCTTTAGTCACCTTAGTAAGTTTTTCAATGGCTAATTTCTCTTGTTGTTAAAACAAATTGCCTCTTCTTTCTAGTCAGAATTTGTCTAGTGTAAATTTCTAACTATTGGATCTTGTTATACCTTTGTCTACTAGACTGAAGATCCCTCATCAATTTTATGTTCCCCTTGTAAGTATTTATAGATTGTGATAAAGTCACCCTTCAGCCATCTCTTTGGTTAGCTAAATAGACTGAGCTCTTTGATTGTATGGTGTGTTTTCCAATCCTTTAATCATTCTCATTGCTCTTCTCTGAATTCTCTCCAATTTCTCAAAATCTTTCTTGAAGCAAGGTCACTAGAAGTGGATACATTATTTAGCAAGGGTCACATAAGTGCCACATACAGAGGTAATGTAACTTCTCTCTTCCTACTTACTGTTCCCCTGTTTATGTATACAAGGATCCCATCAGCCCTTTTGTCCACTGGGAGCTCATGTTCAGCTTATTGTTCTCCATGACCCCCAGATCTTTTCAGTGTCACTGCTTCCCAGGACAGAGTCCATTCTCCTGTCCTCTTTATCTGTCAGCATGAGGTCTAATATAGAATCCCCCTGTACTGGATGCAATACTTTTTGAGTTAAGAAATTGACATTTATACATTTTAAAAATTCCAAGTGATGTGTTAGTATTGGCACCCTGAGGCCTCCAGCATATTTTAGTAAGATTGAAATCCCTTGTGATAATGCAGCCTTTTTCCTATATAATGTAGATAGGTGCTTAAGGGATTGGTGGTCCTGTTCTCTCATGTGACTTGCTGGTCTTTAGCATACACCAACTAGTAATCCATCTTCTGCTTTATCTATTAGAATTTTCATCCATAAGTATTCAAGATCATTTACTTCTGAGTTGTCAGTGACTTGGTATAGATAATGCCATTTTTGACAGTGATGCTTCCCCTTACCCTTTTAACCACTCGATCCTTCCTTAATTGATTATAACTAGTGATTTTAGCATTCCAGTCATGTATATCTTCCCACAAGGTTTCAGTGATACCAACTAGGTAAAATGCATGCTCATAAATGAGAAATTCTAACTTCTCTTGTTTATTACCCAGGCTCCTAGCATTGGTGCATAGGCAATTAAGGAATTTATTCTCCTAACATTTCTTGGTGCCTTGGTTAATTTCATTCTCAACATCTTGATTTTTGTGTTAAATGAACGTTCATTGATTCCCCCTTTTCACCCTCCCCCTTTGTTATTAGTTTGATGCCTTCCTAAATAATTTAGCTAGCCTGTCTTCTAGACAATTGATTCCCCTTCTACTGAGACAGAGGCCACACAAAATCAAACCTTTCTACATTACACCATGTACCTAGCCAGTGGTTCACTTCCAAAATCTTAAGTTTTCTGACTTCCTTCACATGCAAGACAGGAAAGATCTCAGAGAATATCACTTGGATGTTCTTTTCCTTCAACGCCCTTCTGATTTCCCTGAAGTCATATATAATCTGTGAGGTGTCATGTGATGGGTGTCATTAGTGCTAATATGCACCATCAATACTGGGTCCTTGTTCACTGACTTCAGAAGCCTCTACAGTGTTAGTTACATCTCATATCTTGGTTCTGGAAAGACAGCATCCTGTTATCCCTCTGCCCATTGCAAAATGTTCTTTTAATTCTGCTTAGCATAGAATGCTCAACAAGGATCCTCTATCTTCCTTGGACAGTTGAAGATATTTGTGGGCATGCTTGATTGTCTTTAGGATTGGGCTGAGCAGTCACCTACAGGTATGTCCTGTAGAGCTGACCAGCTGGATCTTCAGAGATATTTTCTGCAGTTTCCATTATCAACATGCTCAAGGAACAACAGTGTTCACTCAGACTGCAGTTTCCAGATTTCTAAAAGGCCTTTCCTATGCCTTTCCACTTATGAGAGAACCAGTCTCCTCTTAGGATTTAATTTTGATGCTGAAAAAGCGGTTGGAACCAGCATTTGGATCCCCAGATGTTTGGTTCCAGTGCACATTTATCATGTATAACTGCCTTTCTCAGTGCATTTGGTGACCTCTCACAGATGGATTACCGAACTGAAAGCATTGATGACTAGTCTACCATATACCAGTGCACACAAAGACAAAGTAGCTCTTAGGTCACATCCTAACTTAATTCCCAAATATTTACACACTTCTACATGAACCAGTGTATTTTTCCCCTTGTCTCTTTCCCTGATGCCCAGGCCCACACAGAAGAAGCTCATTTGCATATCCTAGACTTGAAAAGGACTCTCTGTTTCTACATTGGACACTTGTAGAGCCCTCAGATTCTACATCCATTGCATGCCCTGAGAGATTGCACCTGGGAGATCTGCAGGGCAGCAACTGGTCACCCATTCATATCTTCTTAAAATGGATAAGATCGACATTCAGGAATCAGTCAGATTATGGGTATGACAAAGTGATTTTGTTTAAATAGGAAGACACATTAATGGATTCCCAATTCTGTATCCCCCACCCAATGTAAGCACGTGCACTCCTAGTAAGTGGGGTTTATCATAAGCTTAAGGAAGACATTTTGGTAAGAGTTCTTTGTTTAAAATATTGGCAGCACATCACTGTGTCATACTTTGTGCCAAGCAGGCACCTAAGAGCTACATGCCATCTACCTCCAAAAGTTGGGGGGAGAGAATGGGAGAAGTAAAAGAAGGGAGAGAGACAGATTAGACTAAAGAGAACACTGGAAAACACAAACTGTGTTGAACTGTGATTATTCAAAAGTGTTTATTCTTTCTTTGGGAACAAATGTGTGTATCCCACAAAATATACGTACCTGATGTAAATGGATGCAGCTTCATTTATTTCAGTGGAGTTCCCCCCACAGACACGGAATCTCAATTTGGCCCAGCTTATTCTATCTGTATGTTATTTTCTTTACAATCTTTTTTTTCCTTTCTATGCTTTTCACTTTTCTTTCTCCTTGTTCTTCCTTTATATGCTCAATGCTTTGTCTTCTAACTACATACGAACATGACTATCTGACTCAAAGGCACTATTGTATCTTTTCCAGTGCTTGCAATTTTCTCCTTTTTATATTTATCTGGAGCCCATCACCATAGTAACTGAGTGCCTCCCAAATCAAACAAAACCAAGGAAGATGTCAGCTAGAGAAGTAGGTGGACTAAAGCACTTTCTAATGTGTTTTTGTTGTACTGTAGCTGTTAGTATCCATTGGCTCAAAGTGCATAAGGCCACAGGGTGAGTTTGATCCATTGTAATTTAGCTAGACATCATCTCAATTCTACACAAAATAGAATCGAGTAATAACAATCTGAACCCAGTAGGTTTTCCTGGTCTTGTTGTCTTGTGGGTAACATCTTTAAAAATAGAGACTAATTTATTTTTTTTCAGAGTACTTGATTCTGTGAGTGTCTGTTGCCTTTGAAAGCCCCTTTGTTTCCTTCAGATTTTCCATCATTTTTTTGTGCTAAAATAAATTCCTTCTGACACTGGGGATCATATGAACCAGGTAATTTAAATTTTTAACCAGGAAGAAAAGCAGATATATTTTCCTGCTCTTTAAATTCTTCCCTAACCCAATTCCTTAAATATAAGCACTCTGTTTGAGGTCCATTACCTTTGCTATTCAACTTAACTACCTCTGCTAACTTGAATAACAAGATTCAGTTTCCATTGAAATCAATAGAAAGACTCTAATTGACTTCACTGGAAATTGGGTCAGGCCCAATAATCCTATCCTCCAGGTCCATTTCCTCTCTCCCATCTTCATAGTTACTCTAATGTATTTTGGACAATTTCAGATCTCCAAAAAGAGTTCCAGTGAAACAACCTCTCAATTTTGCTCAGTCAGTCAGTTATATGTGAGTCTTTATAATTTTAAAAAGTCACGGAGAACTTGTGGTGAAGTGGGAAAGGACAAGTGATATGAATCTTCAAACTAAAAGGTTTCAACCTGTCACTTGCTGTCTGTTAAATCCAATTTCGATTCTTAGCAAAGTAATAGAACAAATATTGAGAGAATATCTGTAAGCATCTAGAGGTTAATGGAACAAAGACAAATAACCAGCCTGAATTTATAGAGACTAAATCTCCCTAGACAAGCTCTATTGCTATTTTGATAAAATTACATTAATGAATGAAGAGAATGCAGTAGTGCTCTAAAAATTGTTTGGTACTTTAAAAATTACCATTATTCAAATTCATTTGGATATGAGCTCTATTACATATATTGAAAAGTGACTGAAGGACTGTTAACTATAGGTAAGGATATATGGCAGTGTGTGGAATGGGAGTGCCACAGAGATTAGCATAAAGCTTGATCTAAAGCAACACCTTTATCAACATCTTTATTAATGAACAACAAAGAGGGGTAAATATATTAATTAAATTCACAGATTATACTAACTGGGACTGTTGCCAACAGCAGAGAGAAAAGAAATAATAGAATGAAACCTAGAAAAGTTAGATGTATAGCTAGATATAACCTGGAAAAATGGAGGTTAAGACCCCAGTTCAGCAAGGTTACTTGAGCATGTGCCTTACTTTAAACATGGAGTAGTCCCATTGAAGTCAATGAAACTACTACAATGGGGATGGAGCATTTGATGATTGCCTGTTCTATTCATTCCCACTGAAGCACTTGTTATTGTCACTGGCCACTGTCAGAAGACAGGGTTCTGGGCTAGATGGACCATTGGTCTGACCCACTATGGCTGTTCTTATGTTCTAATGGGTCTAGTCATGTGTAAAATAGACAGGTGATGAAATAGCTTGTTGAATCAGAGCCTAAGGTCTGGGCGGGTGGGGGGGGGGAGAAACTGGGAACACAGCAATTCAGTGGTAGAGTCAGATTTGGTGCAAGTTGGTACCTGCCTCCTATGCAAGTATGCAAATGAGGGACTGAAGCTTTTCTTCCCTCCCCCTCCACACACACACACCTGTGGCCGGGCATGGGGGGTTTATTGTTTTCAACAAGTCCAAGGATTTGGCTAAGCAACACTAGTTTCTGGAAAAGTCTCTAGGAAGAGGTAGGCCAATGACTTCACTCCTTTCAGCGCCCCCGTCCGTACTGCATGGGGGAGTATATGCTCTGCTCTTTAAGGGTGGTAGAGTAGCTTTAGACCCCAGGTTCTTTAGGAGGCATGACTCTTTGAGCTTATATTGGGTTAATGAATCTCTGCAGGGCTACGGCTCTAGTCCATAATTTATCCTTTGTAAAGCAATAATACCAAATACATGGATGATGACCTTGTAATGTTACATGGCAGCAAAACAGGCAATCCAGTATTGGATTGCATATGAAGATGGTTGAAGGATGGGGTTGTCTTATATATGTCAATGTTTCTCCAGAAATGCTGGATACAGCTCCACTGAGTACTAGAAAAAATGTCATATCTGAAGGGATTTTAGATAATACCAACAAAAATGAGTATGGGACTAAAGGACTGACTTTTATGAGGAGAAATTAAAAATGCTAAGCCTACTTTTCTCATTCAGTGGTATACTTTCAACAAGTATTTGCTCAAGGTTGTCCAACAGAATAAAACTAAGGGAAATGGGATGAAATTAAGCAACAGAAAATATTTGGCTGAATAGCCAAAAAACCAACCCCCCCCCCAAAAAAACCCAACAACAAATAGTGCCCCTCTCCCTGAAAAACCCTAAGTAGGCTGGGATTTGGTTATCTGAAATCATCTATTCCTCTACATCTGCTTGGGACAGTTAGAATTAGTTGGGGCATGCTTGTTGTCTGTTGTGGTTAGAAATGTTTAGTACCAAAAGGAAAACACAATTAACAATAGATATTGAAGTCTTACTTACAAAATTTATTTTCTCTGATACCCTGTGGGAACCCATGACCTTCAGAGCCTGGTGTATGGATTATCTGTTAAATCAGGCTTTAAAGTCACAACCACCATGTCAGGGTAAGTGTATAGGGTATTTTACATGGCTGATATATGATAGTAATTTTACTGACCCATGTGTAGGCTGATTTTTGTGGCAGGAGAGTAAGTGTGTGTGGTGGGAGGTTGTTTACTTTATTGGATACTATGGTGATGGATGTTGAAGGATGCATGAGTAAGTATGTGCAATACATACTTCAGTTTAAAACTAGACTACATAAAACAATGGCAAATATTGTAAATGACAATCCTGCTTTGGCAGGGAAATACACCAGATGACTAACTAGATCTTTCCCACCTCTTACATGTGTTATTTCTTTTTATGCTTTGTGATGGAGCATGCTTTCAGATTCAATGGGTGATCTCTTCTAAGAGACGGACATGCCAATTCTTTTTATATTTAAAACAAGATTTTTAAAATAGCTAATGAGTTGGGGAGTGTCAGTTTTTGGTTGCCCAACTTGAGATAACGTAAAGGGTCTGATTTTCAAAAGTGCTCAGCACCTGTTCTCTGAAAAACAGGCAACTTAAAGATGTCTCAGGTTGGGCATTCAAGAGCTGGGGCATGCAAAATCACTATCCGGTTTTGAAAATCTTATCCTTTCATGCTAGACAAAGTTTCCATTGTTAGTGTATAAGGTGCTGGAATATGCAATGGCATCCAATGATGGTATGACTGGTACTGGGAACTTGGAGAGTGCTTCCAAACCCTCATAATCCTAGCTAGATTTTGCAGATACCTATCTTGGATCTTGCAGAAAGACAACTCAGCCTTATTAACAAATCTGCAAGACAATGCTTATTAAAAAGAGGTGTTTGACAGACAGCTATGCTGGAAAGTAGAAAGGACAGAAAGCAGCAAGCTTGGTGGAAGTAGCTGTAACATAAGTAACACATTTACAAAGGTTCAGTAGTACCATATACTACAATAAGGCTACTACATGTAGACTGTTATAATATTGGGTATTGTGATTTGTCTGTTCTGCTGTTCTTTACTGACCCTGTTTCTTCCACATACTGCTGATCAGGAGTATACCTGGCCACTTTAGCTCCTAGTTAATTGCCTTTTCCTATATCTGAAATCATCTGTCCATGAAAAGGAAGCAGTCCAAACAAGATCACTTTTTTCCTCACCAACTTTAAGGGTACGTCCAGACTACGTGCCAGATCGGTGGGTAGCGATCAATCTGCCGGGGATCGATATATCGCATCTCATCTAGATGCGATATATTGATCCCCAAACGCGCTCCCGTTGACTCTGGAACTCCACCAGGGCGAGCGGCGGTAGCAGAGTAGACGGGGGAGCCGTGGCCGTCGATCCCGCGCTGTGAGGACAGGAGGTAAGTTAAAATAAGATGCGTTGCTGAAGTCAACGTTGTTCCCGTAGCTGAAGTTGCGTATCTTACATCGACTCCCCGCCCCGGTGTAGACCAGGCCTAAGTGTTTCTCATAAGGCATTTCTCAACTCCAAAAGTGACTGACCTCCCAAATGCCCACACACTGAACTACATGTACCTATGATTTTTGTATCCTCAAAACAGAAGTGGAAAAAGACTGCTCACAGAAAAGAGATTTCTGCTGTGTCTGGACACTAGTTCTTACCCTAGTTCTGTGACAGGTTCGGTCACAGAGACCCCCTTGGGACTGTCACCGGATGTGCTGAGACTACCTCTGAGCCCATTTTCTCTGCCAGTTTGGGCCTCCAAAACCCTGCCTTATTGATTCAGACACATAAGCCTGCTGCAACACAGACCCAGGGTCTGAACCACCCACCCCTAAAACTGCAGACTTAACTGAAAACAGCTTAACAAGTGCTCCTGTCTCCAGCACCCAGACACCCAGCTCCCAGTGGGATCCAAACACCGAATAAATCTGTATAAAACTTATATAGGGTAAACTCATAAATTGTCCACCCTCTATAACACTGATAGAGAGATATGCACAGCTGTTTGAGCCCCCAGGTATTAGTCACTTACTCTGGGTTAATTAATAAACAAAAGTGATTTTATTAAGTATAAAAAGTAGGATTTAAGTGGTTCCAAGTAATAACAGACAGAACAAGGTACGTTACCAAGCAAAATAAAACAAAATACGCAAGGCTAACTTAATACACTAAGGATCTATCTACAAATACTAACTTCTTACCCTAGATGTTATCTCAGGTAAAATCTTTTTCAGACCAAGGTTGTAGTTTATGGCCTGGGTCCAGCAATCACTCACACTCTTGAGCCAGCTGGAGATAAAATGGAGAGGCTTCCAGAGCTTTTTATATTCTCTCTCTTGTGAGTGGAATCACAGCAACAAGATGGAGTTTGTAGCCAACTGGGCAAGTCACATGTCCATGAATGATTCAGCTTTTTGCAGGCCAACGCCACTGTTTACATGTTAGTTTGAATATTCCCAGGAAAGCTCAGATGTGGATTGGCATCTCCCAAAGTCCATTGTTAGTTTATTACTCCCCATTACTTGAATAGTCCCTTCATGATATGTTGGCCAAGCCTTCCTTATGTGTTTCCTACAGCAAACACTTCAAATACAAGCATAGAGCCAATGCTCTTAACTTCAGATATAAAAGTGATACATGCATACAAATAGGATGAATATATTCAGTAGATCATAACCTTTGCAAAGATATGTTACATGGCATATATAGCATAAATCATATTCCAGTTATGTTATATTTATACTTATAAGCATATTTTCATAAGCATATAGAGTGCAACATCACAAGAGTGCAACATCACAAGTACTAACTGGGCCTTTAAAATGGAAACCTAAAAGAGACTTTATTAGTAAAAGGCTAACAGAGTAGCACATAAAACAATTTTTATCTTACATTCAAGTTATTTCTTTATGCAGTATTTGTGTGTGAGTGTGTGTCGATGACACATAGCCAATTTATATTTCTAAATAAATTTAAGAGGAAGTGTCTCCTGGCTGGCTGCACGAGCTGCAAGGGCCAAGGCAGGTAGTTGCTGGCAGGGACCAGGGGGAGCAAGAAAGGTGCTCCTTGCTGGCTGCTAGGACTCGACAAAGATAAGGGCTGCAGGAAGTGGCCTAGGGAAACGCAGTTAGTTAAAGGGACATGGTACATGGCTGCTACTGAGAGAGTCCCTGGGTTGGGACCTGGAGTAGTGGGAGGGCTCAGGTCCCTCCCAACAGCCACTGGTGAAATGGCTGTGCCCTGAGAGAAGGGAATTCAGATAGGCCCAGGGGAGGAACTGTACCTGGAACGGTTACTGCTCCCCCTTCTCCCCAGAAGAGGGCTGAACTGAGACTGACTGAGCTTGAGAGCTGAGGTCAGAGGACTAAGTGACAGATGAAGCGTCTTCAGGGAGGAAGCCCTGGGGGCGTTGCTCCAGCCCAGAGCAAGAACCTTTGCACATAAGCAGGCCATACTGAGATAGGCCCTATTGGTCAGATTAAGGACTGAGCCCAGGGAGGGCTGCAGGGACACTCCAACTGAAGGTATCGTGATGGGCCCTTGTTATATCCTTGGGGGCAGCCGGTTTAGGAAGAAATCACTTGAGGCCAGACAGCAGACAGCTAACAAAACTACCATTTTATTTACAGACACAGAGCTCACCCAACCGGCCGAAACTGGCTGGGCTATTCCCTAATAATCTAACTCAGTTGCCATAGGAACAAAAACTATGACAACCAAATACACAACATATTCCTCCCCCCCAATAAGAACATCCCCTAAATAAAACACACACTAGACTAGAGAAGGAGGGTGGACTGCCTCCATTCCCGGCTAAACCCTGGGGATTATTTTGCCCCATAACCATGGGTTCGCCCTAGCTAAAGATCCAGCCGATGAGGAGGCCTTCTGTCTCTAGGTGGATTACAGCGAACTTCTGGTGTTGTTGCACCCGAAAGTACCATGGGCTCAGGGTCCGCAGCACGAACAGGTGAGAAGGTGGTATCAGCTCATGCTGGGCAAAGGGGTATCTCAGCCGCCAGCAGTAATGGAGGAGAACAGTCAGGAACAGGTGATTCATGATTCGGTGTCTCACCAGAAGAGGTGAAGTCAGACCACTCAACTGCAGATATGTCCTGAGGACTGGCATGACCTGGCAACAGCTGATCTACATGTCGCCGCCAGGTAAGATTCTCTGCAGTCCGGACTGTGTAGGAAACAGGTCCTGTTTGAGTGATGATTGTGGCAGGGACCGATTTAGCTCTGGAAGTATAATTCTGAGCCAAAACTGGCTGTCCCGGGCTAAAGGTTTGGTCTTTCGCTCTGGGTGCCCGTCTGATGACTTGATATTGCTACTGATGTTGAACAATTTGTCGGGGTTCAGAAGGTTTCAGCAGATCAAAGCAAGTGCACAGCTGTCGTCCCATCATTAGAAAGGCCGGGGATGCCTGGGTCGTAGCATGAGGTGTGTTTCTGTAGGAAAGTAAGAAGGTATCCAGACGCTTTTGAATGGAGTGTTGCCCCCTTGCTGATTTCAAAGCGTGTTTCATTGTCTGCACAAATCTTTCAGCTAATCCATTGGTGGATGGATGATATGGTGCTGACGTGATGTGGTGTATCCCATTTGCCTTCATAAAATTTTGAAACTCCTGAGAGACGAACTGCGGTCCGTTGTCGCTCACAAGTTGTTCTGGAAGACCAAAACGACTAAAGAGTCCTCGTAGTTTTTGGATAGTACTCTCTGCAGTAGTGGACTGCATTAGAGAGACTTCTGGCCATTTAGAATGGGCATCTACTGCCACCAAGAACATGCTTCCTTCAAGGGGGCCAGCGAAGTCAATGTGAATACGTTGCCATGGGTTTTCAGGCCAGTCCCATGGGTGTAGGGGTGCCCACTGGGGTGCATTCCTCACACCCTGACATGACATACAAGCTTTTGCCTTCTCTTCAATAGCACTGTCCAATCCAGGCCACCAAAAATAGCTTCGTGCAATTTCCTTCATGCGCACTATTCCACAGTGACCGGAATGTAGCTGTTCTAACATCTGTGATCTCAGTGGTGGTGGAATAATGACACGTCTCCCCCACAACAAACAACCAGATTGGACCGATAACTCCGTCCTCCTGAACATGTAGGTAACAAGGTCGGGTGAGACCGGAGAGGTTTGTCGAGATTTTCCATGCATCACCAGGTCCATAACTTGGGACAATACTGGGTCAACGCGAGTTGCCTTCTTTATCTGAGTAGCAGAGCTGGGTGTATTCTCTACCTGTTCAAAGTAGAAGATTTCCTTTTGGGCACTATCTTGATGTTTGACCAGCAAAGGCAACCTTGAGAGGCCATCTACACTGCCGCGCAGAGTGGATTTCCGATATTTGATTTCATATGTGTGTGCGCTGAAAGTAACAATGCCCAACATTGCATACGACTAGCAGCTAATGGGGGAATGCCTGTGTAGGGTCCAAAAATTGACGTCAGAGGTCGATGGTCTGTGAGAAGAGTAAACTTTCGCCCAAACAGGTACTGATGAAACTTCCGAATTCCAAAAACAATTCCTAATGCTTCACGTTCGATTTGGGTGTAGTTAGTTTCTGCTTTGCTTAGATTGCGTGAAGCAAAAGCAATAGGTTTCTCTTCTCCTGAAGACATAATGTGTGACACGACTGCTCCCATTCCATAAGGAGAGGCATCGCAGGCCAGTTGTAGGGGTAAGGATGGATCAAAGTGCGTTAGAACTTCAGAATTTAGCAATGCATCCTTAGCTTTGTTAAATGCAACATCACAGGCTTCAGTCCACTTCCAGGCCTTGTTCTGCCCCAGGAGCTCATGAAGTGGTTTTAGCAGTGTGGCTAACTGTGAGATGAACTTTCCATAATAGTTCAGTAGTCCTAGAAACGAGCACAGCTGGCTTACATTTCGAGGTGGGTAGCCTCCACAATAGCTTTAACTTTTGCAGGGGCCTTATGAAGACCTGCAGAATCAATGATGTGTCCCAAATATTCAACAGAGGGCTTGAAGAATTCACACTTGTCTTTGCGAACTCGTAGGCCATACTCTTCCAGTCTTTGTAGGGTAGCCTCTAAATTCTTTAAGTGATCCTCTTCATTTCTTCCAATGACCAGGATATCATCCAGATAGCACTGAACTCCTGACAAGCCACACAAGATCTGGTCCATAGCCCTCTGGAACATGGCGGGAGCAGACGTTATTCCGAAGGGTAGGCAACAGTATCGATAAAGTCCCTTATGAGTCACAATAGTCAACAGCTCTTGGGACTTTTCATCGACGTGCATCTGTAAATATGCTTGACTCAGATCAATCTTACTGAACTTTTGGCCCCCAGCCAGGCCTGCAAAGAGGTCATCGATGCGGGAAAGCGGGTATTGTTCTGCACACAACACTGGGTTGACAGTGACTTTAAAATCACCGCAAATCCGGAGAGAGCCATCTTTCTTCACTATTGGAATGATAGGAGTGTGCCATGAGCTATGGGTAACTGGTATTAGGACTCCATTGGTGACCAGGCGCTCCAGGTCTGCTTCAACTTTTGGCCTGATGGCATATGGCACAGTTCGGGCTTTCAGATATTTTGGTGGACTATCAGGTTTAATGTTCAATGTCACAGTGATTCCCTTCATACTTCCCAAATCATCTCCAAAAACAGCAGCATGTTTCCTTAGTATAGGGGTTAGACTGGTTTCTTCTTTAGTCATCCGGTGCACTTCTGCCCAGTTCAGTTGAATCTTCCCAAGCCAAGACCTACCCATTAAGGCTGGGTAGTTACCTCTCACCACAAACAGTGGCAATTTAGCAGCCTGTCCATTGAGCTCCACCTTAACATCAATAGTGCCCAACATGGGCACAGCTTCTCCCGTATACGTCTTCAGAACAGTTTTTGTTGCCTTAAGCGGAAGATGCTGTAGCTTTTCTTTATACACAGTCTCGGAGACCAGCGAGACGGCTGCACCGGTGTCAAGTTCCATGCGTATAGGTTTGCCATCCAACAACGGGGTTACCCAGTATTCATGTGAGCCCACTGCCAAAGACAAAACATGCAGTGGCACTTCCTCTTGCGATGAGGTGTTACCTTGATCATCCTGGGTCTGCTCTAGGGTATGCAGGGTTCCTCTTTTTGTCGGCCAGACCACAGGCCTCTTTTTCTTTTGTTTAAAGGCACACTCAATGTGTCCCTTTTTGCCACAGTGTCGATACACCAGGTCCTTACACCAGCATTCTGATGCCTTGTGATTCGGCTTACCACAGTGGTAACATTCTTGACTCTGCACAGTTTTGTGGGTCGGTTCTTGTGACACTTTTTGCACCCTAGGGGATGCACCCAATTATTGCGCCTCCCTTGTAGCCAGTTCCATGGAGACAGCAATATCAACAGCCTTCTGTAATGTAAGCTGAGCCTCTATCAGTCGGCGCTTCCGTATAGCTTCACTGTAGAGGCCACACACTAACCTGTCACGCAGGGCATCATTTAACATCTCTTTAAATTCACAGTGTTCTGCTAGCTTTTTTAAAATTGCTACAAATTGTACAACTGTTTCATCTTCCTTTTGGTCTCTTTTGTGGAACCTATATCTTTCAGCAATTACCAGTGGTTTTGGGGAAAAATGGGACCCCAAAAATGGGATTTCCACAATGTCACTGTAAGATTTAGTCTCAGGCTTAACAGGGTGTAGTAAGCTGCGTAGCAGGGAGTAGGTTTTAGCCCCTACAACACTTAAGAATATTGGCACCTTCTTCGCTTCTGTAATGTCATTTGCAATAACAAAAAGTTCAAAACGCTCAGTATACACATGCCACTGCTCTATATTCTCATCAAAAGGTTCCAGTGGCCTGGTCAGAGTAGCTATGATTTTTAGTTTCACTTTCACAGTCAGTGCAAACAAGCAGGTTTTTTGTTTGTTTGTTCTTTATCTTGACTTCTACTTCCTTCTGTTACTGGAGCAGCACCGGAATCCCATCCATCGTCGCCACTTGTTATATCCTTGGGGGCAGCTGGTTTAGGAAGAAATCACTTGAGGCCAGACAGCAGACAGCTAACAACAGACAGTCTTTTATTTACAGACACAGAGCTCACCCAACCGGCCGAAACTGGCTGGGCTATCCCCTAATAATCTAACTCAGTTGCCATAGGAACAAAAACCATGACAACTAAATACACAACAGCCCTGTTGGACTGTGATGGGTCGTGATGGGCCCTGTTGGACTGTGAAGGGACTGAGCCCAGTAAGAGTTGCAGGACATTACTGAGGCCTTTGAGATAGGCCTGGTTGGACAGTATACCCTGGAAGGGGTTTGTTTTGCACATGGACAGAGTGTGATTCAGGCAGAGGGCTGAGTCACTGAAGGCCTGCCTGATGAGTACAGCAGCCGACAGGAGGCACCATGAGCAGAGGAAATCAAGAAAAACTGCAGGCATGCACATACTCGACCAGGGGGCACATGTGAAGGGTGCATGCCACGCTGTTACAAGGAGCTGCTGTACTGAGCACATTCAAAAATCTGTCCATTTCAATGTGGCCCACTTGTGGGTACTGAGCTCTTGAAATGTTGGGCCATCACGTGAAGATGCCAGTACATCAATAAGATAAATTAGAACAATTTTTCTCAGAGCTACAGAGTTGGGGATTATCACCCTTCAACCCTGCCTTAAAGTCAAATAATATTGAAAATGAGGGGCAAGTGGTGTGAATGAATGTAACATATACCTATTCTAATGCACCTTGCCATATGGTTCTTAGCTACTTGATAGTTCTATAAATGTGGTATCTAGAGAAGTAAAGCTGATAGAACCTTCTTACTGGATGTTAAGATGATATAGCCACCATTTGAAATGACTGTGCTTAGTGAATACAGTAGTCCAGTCTTCATTCAAATGTGCTTGGTGTTTGAATGTTCAGAACACAATCACTGTTAATGAAATTCAAAAGTTAAAAAGCTTCATTTTCCACTATGCTACTTCACTTTTATATCACTGCAAGTTCATTGGCTCCAATGAAGTTTCCTTAGTGTAAAAGAGTAGAGAATCAGGCCTAATATTGTCACTTCTGGTGCACATGACCTACTATATATTTACTTAAAAACTGAGTACTAATTATGGATGTTAACAATTTTCTTTTTTTAAAGAAACTGTAGTTATTTTCTTACAGTTAGATAATGCTTTTGTCCTATAAGAAAAGAAGTTCAATTAGAGCTACAACCAGCTTATAAACTGGATTTTGTGACTTGTTCAGAAATGTATTTTTATTCTAAATGCCCTTAAACATGTACATGAACTGTCTTTGTAGGCCACATAATTAGCTCGGATAGGCAGCTTGAGCTTTGGCATGTTCATTTTTTAAAGAAATTCACTGTTGTGGCATTGTACACTTTACTTCAAGTACTGGGCTGAGTTGTGACATGTCATGCATATATGATGTCATACGCAGGTATAGGATGTACATAATATCTTCCACTGTCTTTTTGTTGTTGTTGTTTGTTTGTGAAATTACTCAAAGGCACGTGGTTCTAATAAATCAATAGTTAATGCTTGCTCTGCTAGTATTTCTGTGAATTCATTTTATAAATGAGATCACACTGTACATTAATTAGTTCATCATGTTTTCTGCTTGGTAAGGTGTTCTTTTAGCTTCTGGTTTTAACATGAGTATTTCTATACATGAAAATGCTGTTTACAGAGACAAAAATAAGTCAAGTATAATTTTAATTTTATTTTTAGCATTTACATTTTTATATCACAAAGGAAAATTGTTCACTTGACAAACCATGGTACGAAGGACAAAAAAGATTAAATGTCTTCATGCAGTACAGTTAACCTTAAACCCTTACACTATTCTTGAATGGTTGAGTAGAATTTTCAACCAGCAGCAGAGGTATGCTAAACTAAAATGGTTATATAGTACTCAGTTTAAGTCTGCTAAAGAACAAAGTGCCTTTTTCTAATTAGAGAACAAGGACGTTATTCAAGTTTGACTGTGTTTTAAGTGCTCTATTAGTTATTTATAAGATGCTACAAGAAGCATTATTCTCCTGCTAATTTCAAAAGATGTTTTGAAGACTCCACAAAAATGTCAGCTGAAACTGATGGTGGAAAAGATGATCTTAAAATTAAGAGTGTACTAAGTAGTCATAGTATGATAAGATGAGAAAGTACAATGGTATTCAGGTAATGAGAATAATCAGAACTTGAAATATTTCATCTCTCTATATATTTCAGTTAACAGCCTCCAAATCATTCAACCAGCCGTAATTAGATCAACTAATCTGGATTATCACATTTAAATAGGTTTGTATTTTCTTAATAGACGCACTTCTTTCCACATGGACTTTGTTCAGTTGTGATCGCCAAAATATTCACTTAACCATTTGGAAGTCTAACTATCATTGAATCAAATGATCATTACTAGAAAATGGTTTATTGATATAGTGTACATACTACATTTTTTATTATATTAACATTGCAGTGTTGAGCCTTGGTTTATCTTTAAATAAATAAATTAATAACAAAGCATTTGTTATTTGAATCAGTCAGTCATTCTGTAAAATCATTTCCTTAATTTTTTTTTTACCATTTTGCTGTAAATAGCCTCAGTTTCCATAGATTTACATGATAAATTATTAAAAATGTCATTCTGTATTCTATTTTCCTTCTAATATATTACACATTAAAATGGAAAGAAATTATGTATGCATATTCTTTGCAGCTTTTCAATGTATATGTGCCCATGGCCTTCACAGCATCAGATTCTTTTCCTCACTGTAATAATCCAAATGTAATAAAAAGATTTTGATAGGGGGAAAAGGAAAGGTTAAGCAGGGCATTGCCCAAATATCTGAGTGGGCTCTTCCAAAACTGCTTTTGGAAGTTCAGTAAAGGTAGGGTCCTTTTAATATCTCCTGCACCTCATATTCTGAGCCCAAATATTTCAATCTGGAGTTCAAGAGATCTATAAAAGAAAGCAGGAACCAAGTTCCAATAGCATTATTCTCAGGAAACTGAGTATTTCCATACTTCCCTAATATCAGTCTTTTCATTTCATAGGATCTATTAATATTAGTGAAGAGAGGGCTGGAATCCAGATGTGCAGATGCACAAAATTCTTTTGTGACATTGGTCTGTTGCTGCCCGTGGAGAAGAGGGAAAAATATAGTAAGCTCATTAGTATTCTGTTCCTGCTGCAATCCCAGGAATGTCTCTTGTGATTCATTTAAGGTGTATTGCCTTGCTCCAAATAATATTTCAGACAGAAAAAACAGACAAATATGGAAAAGCTGCAGTGACACTAGACAACTTCAACCCATTGTGAAGCGATTGAAGTTATTTTATAACACAACTACTGATACTACTTCTGCCTTATTTACTATGATCCTTTTTAAGAGAAGACCAAAACACACTTTATAGTGAGCAAGTACTGTTATTCCCAGCTGAGTTAACTGAGCTACAAAGAGCTTATGATCAAGACATTCAAAAGTGACGTAATTTTTGAGTGCTTCAGATTTTTGTTTCTCAGCTTTGGGACACCTAAACCTGACTCTCATAAGTGCTGAGCATCCACAACTCTAACTGAAGTGAATGGTTAATGAAGAAGACCTCTTAACAAGAGCTCATCCTTTCTGTTTAGGGAATGTGGGGGACGAGGGATTTGAAACATCCCTCTTGAATCATGAGCCATGACACTGAGTTGGCAGGCTAAGAGTTTCACAATGCAATTCAATTCTCAGTTATAGACTATCAAAACAATATAAATTCTATGGCAATTAAAAAGCTACACAAGAAAAACCGTTGGAGTTAAACCATGACTGTAACAGGGTCGTACTCACCCCTGTGGCGCCTCCTGCTGGTGACTCTGGGAATTAGCTCTGTTCCAGCCCGGAGCGCCCTCTGCAGGCCGGTGATCCACCTGTTTACTATTAGCCCTGTGTCCCTCCCAGGACCCCGGTGCCCCTTTGACTGGGTCTCCCCCTCCCAGGGGAACCCCCAACCTACTATCCCCACTTTGCCTCAGTAGTGGCTACTGCCAGTCATTATCTAGCCCCACACTCTGGGGCAGACTGCAGCATCAGCCTACTTATCACAGGCAAAGGGGTTTTGGACCTGCTGCCTTGTCCTACCCCTGGGTTGCCCCTTGCAACCCCCCAGTACCTTTTAGCCCTCTGCTAGGCCACAGCCTGGGGCTTTCCAGGCCAGAGCTCCCCAGCTCCTTAGCCTGTCCCCGGCCCTGCTTCCCTCAGGTACTTGGTCTAGCTCCCTGCAGCCAGGCCCATCTCTCTCTACAGGCAGAGAGAAACTGTTTGGCTTCTGGCTTCCCTGCCTTCTTATAAGGCCCTGTTGCTCTGTTTGGGGCGTGGCCCCAGCTGCAGCCACTTCCCCAATCAGCCCAGCCAAAAGCCCCTTCCCAGGGCTGTTTTAAAGCCCCAAAGGGCAGGAGCGGGTAGCCACCCCGCTACACACCTCCCCCCTCAAAACACCCACCCCAGGGAATCAAGGGGTCTTCTGGCCTGTGCGACCCGGAGGTGTCCCGCCAGCCGCGCCTGCTTCTCTTCACTGTCTCTCAGTTTGAAGACCAGGGCTTCTTTCTCCTGGCGGGCTTTTTGGAGCTCTGCCTGTGCCGTCTGCCAGGCCCGCTCCGTGGCCTCTAGCCGCGCCTGCAGATCCTGGTCCCCCAGGCAGTCTTCCTGACCCTTCACACTCAGGGTCTGGGTTCCTACAGTCACCTTGTCCACCCCCACCTGGGTCCTGGCCTCCTGCTGGGCCCAGTCCATTTGGGTCTCCTTGTCCATGAGCTCCCTGGCAATGGTCTGGGTCTTACCCTCTCGCAGGGTCCCCACCGTCCCAGTTGCGGTCTTCACCACCTCCCCTGGGTGGCCCACTGGCCGGTCAGCCACTCTCTTGGCTGCCTCCACCTGCGTTGCCCTCCCCACTAGGGGGCAGTCTTTCCTCAGGTGGCCCAGCTCCTGGCAATGCCAACAGGCTCTCCGCCTTGGTGTTGCCCGGGCCTCCTGCTTCTTCCCATTGTCCCTCCCTGGTCCAACCCGTCCTGGGTTGCCCTGGGTTGTGTTCCTTGGGGCCAGGCAGTCCTGCCAAAGGTGGCCCCGCCTCCCACAGGCCCAACACGCCCACAGCCGCCAGGATTCCCTTACCCAGCGCGCCGTCTGAGGGACTGGGTGCTGTCCCAATCTGGGATGAGGCACCCTGCCCTCAGCCCCATAGGGACAGTCCCGTTTTATGTGCCCGCTCCTGGCACAGACGAAACAAGTCCTTAGTTCTGCCCTAGGCCTCCTGGCCCTAGAGCCAGGCTCCTCCCTTGATCCTTGGCGGTTCCTCCTGAACACCTGCCATAGGAGTTTCCGCAAGGCCCGCTGTTCCTCCACCAGCTGGGCCATCTGTCCTTGGAGGGCCCATTGCGCCTCCCGCAGTCCCTGTGGGTCATCAGTCCCCTTCCACTGGGGTGCTGACTCCAAACCCCACCCATGGACAACACCTGGAGTCTCCGCAAACAAGACCCCAGTATAACAGGGATCCATCCCTCCCTGCCTCAGTTTCTCCACCTTCTTAATGTCCAGGCCTTAGTTCTACTGTCCTTTCTCTAGCCCCTTGTATCAGGGTCGGACCGCTATGCCCGCATTCTCCACCACGTGTAACAAGGTCATACTCACCCCTGTGGCACCTCCTGCTGGTGACTCTGGGAATTAGCTCTGTTCCAGCCCGGAGCGCCCTCTGCAGGCCGGTGATCCACCTGTTTACTATTGGCCCCGTGTCCCTCCCAGGACCCCGGTGCCCCTTTGACTGGGTCTCCCCCTCCCAGGGGAACCCCCACCCTACTATCCCCACTTTGCCTCAGTAGTGGCTACTGCCAGTCATTATCTAGCCCCACACTCTGGGGCAGACTGCAGTATCAGCCTACTCATCACAGGCAAAGGGGTTTTGGACCTGCTGCCTTGTCCTACCCCTGGGTTGCCCCTTGCAACCCCCCAGTACCTTTTAGCCCTCTGCTAGGCCGCAGGCTGGGGCTTTCCAGGCCAGAGGTTCCCAGCTCCTTAGCCTGTCCCCAGCCCTGCTTCCCTCAGGTACTTGGTCTAGCTCCCTGCAGCCAGGCCCATCTCTCTCTACAGGCAGAGAGAAACTGTTTGGCTTCTGGCTTCCCTGCCTTCTTATAAGGCCCTGTTGCTCTGTTTGGGGTGTGGCCCCAGCTGAAGCCACTTCCCCAATCAGCCCAGCCAAAAGCCCCTTCCCAGGGCTGTTTTAAAGCCCCAAAGGGCAGGAGCGGGTAGCCACCCCGCTACAATGACTAGCTGACACAATCCTAACATGTCTGTCTTGTACTTGCTTACACCCATCAGCCAGTCACTTAGCTAACTCAATCCCTTCCAATCATGCTTAAACACAATAAGATTTCCTGGTGAAGTCACATGACAGCTAGAATGCCTGACCCTGTTAGAGGATGGAACTTCAAGATTGGTTGACTGCAAAAGATAATCTTATAAGTAAGTTGATGACCGCTGTTATATGGCTGTCCTTTGGAGGATGAAGTAGTTCATATTTCACAAGTAGTTTCTTAGTCAAATAAAATTGTTACACTCCATACCATTTAATATTATTCCAGTGGATTGATTGAAATGTCTCCCAGGTTCTGGAGATACTGCCATTACTTGAAACTACTATATAGTACAACAACTGTACAATATAAGATTTGAAAATGCATATCAAGGGAAAAATAAACTCTGCCATTATCTAAAAACTTAACTTTTTATATAGTTTTGCTGGTTTATGCCTTGAGAAAACAGTGGTATCAGGTGTAATAATAATGCACTGGGTACAGTGGACTGTGCATAAACTCTTAATAGCATGGATTCCTTTCTATTTAACACTTTAAAATTTACCTTCACCAGAATAATCAGGTAACAGGAAATTTCCAGGGTCTGCTGGGCTATTTCATAGACCAAAGAGCCTTCCTGGAAATCTCTGTTTTGTTAGTATCCATTTTGTAATAGTCATGGTAAGACTCTAACTCATGTGAAAGGTTCTTAAAACAAATTTCTGAGCAATTTAAATAGAATTATTCTAATACCTTTTTATCAAAACTCTTGCAGTGTTCCTGTTTCAATGGTATTGAAACAAAGTTAATATATATCAAAAGCATTTTATTAATAAAAAGTTACAAACAGAAAAACAAAATAGACCAGGGACATTTGCCAATGCCCTCTTCTCTCCTTCCTCCTTTTTTTCCCTTTTTCTTTCTAGTTTACTGAATTAGTCATGTTTAGGCAAACTTTATGAATACTGGCTAAAAAAATAAAAGGGGAACAATTTACTTGGGTACTATGAAGTCTTAAAGCTTGACTTATATGGAATGTGAAGCCATTGTCAAGTTTTGAAAACCATAACTTAATCCTACAATGACTTTTTGTCAAGATCTATGGTTCAGTTTCACAGTTAAATTATTCTGCAGATGATAGTGATTCTAAAACCATAAGAGAATTTGTAAAATATCTTCTGTTGAGGAATCTATCCAGTTACCAGCAGAGAAGACTCTTCAATAATGTGGTGTATCACAAACTGCAATGTCTGAGCCAGTCATCTTTCTTTTTGGAAGTTCAAGGTAGGCATTTGGAAGGCAGTGAAATCTTCCTATTTGTCACTCACTATAGACTGAGCAAAGACATTCATGCCACATGGCTTCATTCTCTTTGTCCAATATGTACCAATGATAGGCAGTATCTTAATTAGCAGGAAAGCAGGGGAGTGTGATGAAGGAGGGAAGAAACTAAGATAGATGTCAAACAGCTACGATAGTCAGCTTTTCTGCAGAATAGTGGATTAGGTGCCAATGTAGTGAGAAAGGATCTCTCATTCCTTAGAGGAAGCAGTCTACATGAGTAAAATCTTCCAGTGCAGAAAGGCCTACTACCAGGTTAATAGTTAATCAGAAGTGTAATCTATTCTATCAAATCAGGTTTCTTTTCTACAATAGAGTCTTATACATTCTACTAAAATTATATAATGTATCAGGTCATACAGGAAAGGGCATCTTTTAGTTCCAGGGCTTCTTAAAAAAATCAGTTGTGTGGGAAGAAGTACAGACTTCACATAAACATGAACTACATAGTGCTTTCATGTTACCAGGATGCTCATCCTAAACTAGTTTTCATATGACAGCCTGACAGATGTCATTGTTTTGGAACATCAGTTACTATGGATAAAATATTATGAATGTGATTTAGATTACAAAATGCACTGCCCTTTAAATGGTTTAAAAATAATTGGTTGCTTTAACAAAATTATTTGTTATTTGATCCTTTGCTGTGTTGCCATATAACTCTTCATTCTTTTATTTCAACTATCAAAGATGGCTATCCCAACATTTACATGGGAGTTGGTGAGATTGAGAAAATTTGCTAGACTTTTTGAAAGCCACTTTGATTGTCCTCTCCTGGAGCATGGTCAGACTGTTAAATACTCATGTGTAGATTGCTCTGATCTGAGTACTCCACTTGCCTTGCTTCAGTGACAAGCACACAGTCTGTGAAACCCTTCACTGTCAAGGCCAAGTAAGAGACAACTGATCTTGTTGGTGGCAGAAATGATTTCACCAGATTGAGGAAAGCAAGTTGGGGTTATCAACCTTCTTGTATAATGGAAAGGATGCCAAAGCAGAGGGGAAACTGCATATGTCTTCAGTTGACACGCTAGGGCTGGGAGTCAGTGGCTCCATTTAACAGATTGTATTGGTGTCAGTTCAAACCAATAAAAGAAGAGAAGAGTGAGGGAGGATTTGATAGAAGCCTTCAACCACCTGAAGGGGGATTCCAAAGAGGATGGAGCTCGGCTGTTCTCAATGGTGGCAGATGACAGGACAAGGAGCAATGGTCTCAAGTTGCAGTGGGGGAGGTCTAGGTTGGATATTAGGAAACACTATTTCACTAGGAGGGTGGTGAAGCACTGGAATGGGTTACATAGAGAGGTGGTGGAATCTCCATTCTTAGAGGTTTTTAAGGCCCAGCTTGACAAAGCTCTGGCTGGGATAATCTTCTATGATTCTAAAACCATTATGCCATGAGAACCCATACAAGTGTTGCCAAACTGTAAGCAAGAGACAGATCCCAAAGTATAGGGGCTACCCAGGACAGGACTACACAGAGTCTGTGAAGTTCAACCCCCTGTGTCCATTTATTATTACTGTCCATTTCTGACCCAGTGGCAAACTGTTACACAGTGGTTAGTGCACTTAGTCATCTCAGTCCCAGGGTTAAGCACAGTTTTTTTCTCATCGCCTTTTCCTAAGACGTGTTTTATGATTCTCTCACAATTCACAAATTGCAGAAGAAAGTGCCACTCAAACTCAATCTGCCCTCTGTCACGTTGGTTGTAGTTGAGCTTCTTTGCATTTGGAATATATTTTCTTTGTGTGTCTCAGTTTTCACCTCTATTTTCTGTTTCCTGAATCTATATTTGGTGAGTTTGTCTTAGTTTTGCATATTAAGTGAATAAGATTGTTAGCATATTTTGCACCATTGGTGTCAATGAAGGCAGTTTTTCTGTAAAAAAACTGAGATGATGATGTCTTCATACTAATATTGTTTTCAAGGCTGTCAGTTGAAGCTCAAAGGATCATTTGATTTGATTGGTTGTAATAATGGTAGCTAGTTTGAGAGTTTTACCATCTAAAATTTCAAGGTCAGATACATGAAGTTTGGAATTTTTCAGATTCATTTTGTACCTTCAGAGAGTTCCATATATAAGGGAATAATTCTTTTCTGATCTGATTTTTAGGAAATATCCAGTCATAGAAGTAGATTAGGAGCCTATACTTTCCAAGTATGGAAACTATAACAGGCTGTGTAAATTTGGCAGCTTGATGCTATGAGTACACAGACATATAAATGGCTTTTATACCACAGTTACCAGCTGTGTATTGTGGGCATGTTGTAATTCAAAGCCAAGTAAAAAAAGCATGCTACTATTCCAGTCTACTAGAACCAAACTTGCTGTGCAATCTTGGGTTTTGTCTTGACAATAGCAAGCTTAGAAGGGTTTTTGTTTGTTTGTTTGTTTGTTTGTTTTGTACAGATCTAATAATTCTAACAATTTAAAAAATAAATTCAGTAGATGCCTTATTTATGTAGAAACAGTTTAGATCTATCTAAAAATAGTCTTTGTGTATATATACTTACATATATATCATGAGAACAAAACTTTTATTCTGATGATATTTGAAAGCAAAATATATATTTAAAAATAACTCTTAAAATGAGTGAGAATGCTAAATAGACACAATTACTGCATGACAAGCCAAGCTTGGATAAATCATATGGAAAACCATTCTGTTTGCTGTTAAGAGTGATGAAGAATAATCTTCACAGCTCTATCATCCATGTCAAATCTGCTTGTGTGTAAAGAAGAAGAAAAAAGTTGGTAATTACTATTAACCTTTTCTTGTATAATTATGGATTCTGTTTGAGTTAGAAGATGCACTCTGATGTTTCCCTCCAATTAACTTCTAAACTAGTGCATACAGTCATTAGAATTAATTCTGCTACTGTTTGTCTTCAATTTTTTTAAGTGAAATAAATAGGGATGATGGGCCCAGACCAAGATAACTAAGCTCCCAGCATCTCACAATTCTTTATCTTCAACTGGATTGTACTTTGAATATTCCAGTCTATAACTTAATCTGAAACATGTGAATTCACATTAATGAAAGATAAACATATTTTGATTTAAATCCTCAGATTACTAGGTTAATTTTTATATTTTGCTTTTGTGATGCTCCCCAGAATTGAGGAGTCTTTGCCTGCTGTGGATCAGGTCCCTGAAACCAACAGTCTCTGGCAGCATAACCACTACCTCCCAGGCCTTGCTCTCTCCCTGTAGGTAATGATAGGCACACACCAACCTCGAGTCCTCAGAACATTCCCTGCAATGTCCAATCCCTTATCCACTGGACACTCACAAGTGGGGGTCTACTCTTTCCAAAGGAACACTATAAACCAGTTGGTAAACTTCAGCTCTGGACCAGCACTTCACTTAATGCCACAGCACTTAGAGATATTTATAATGAAAACAAGAACAAGTGTTTTTTTTTAACAAGGATTAAGTAATAGTGAGTAAGACTATTGGAAACAAATGGTTACATATAAAACAAAAACATAATACACTTTCTAGAAACTAAATTTAACTTGCAGGTTAACCTCCTGTCTAAAGAAGTTTCTCAGCCAAAGTCCTCTGCAGAGTTTTCAACCAAGGTTGGCTGGGACCCTGTTTTCATGAATGCAAACACATTGTCCATTTACTTCCTAGGTGCAGGGTACCAGGATGTCATCCTTGCCTCCTAGAAATATCCCCAAGTTCATTGTCTTTATTTATAGACAGAATAACCCCCTGTGGCTTGCTTTTCTGGTGTGCTCCTTTCCTGTTGCCTTCATTAACATTTGACTTCATAGTGATAGAAAAAGCTGTTGCTGCTGCTGGATAGGAGGCTGGTAGCAAGGATGGCCTGCATGGCTGGCTTAGCTCCTATACTGCTTCTCTCCATGCTCTCAGATTTTCCAAGCCTGGAGAAGCATAGCTTTAGGGAGGGAGCTGAGTCGGTGGCAGACAGTCACACTGCACCCTCTTGCCTGCCCAGCGGGAGGACAGAGCTACTTTTGGTGATGGGAAGCTGTAGTTAGTAAGAGTGCTGCTGAGCCAAGCAACAGAAAAGGCCAGGTGGGGGTGAGGGGGAGACTTGTGTAAGTTGCTGTTCAAAATAGCAGCCACATCCTGCTCTCTGCCTCTGTCTGCTGCCTTAGGCAGCTAAAACGTTGGAGTAAAAAATGGATTGTCTTCCCTAAGCTGAAATTTGGAGTGGAGCTCTCAGCTATAATAATGTTGATGTACAGAGTCTGTGCAGAGGGATCTGGCCTCTCAGAAACTGCCAGGGGATTCTGGTCTGGTCCCCTCTTGTTGTTCTGCAGTGGGTGAAATGGTGGAACTTTGCAATGTAATGGAATGAAAGAGGAGAAACTCCAGGAAGGAATCCTCACAAATATTTAATCCCCTAAACTGCTTCCCTGGGGTGATCTAGGCCCCAGTTAGGGTGACCAGATAGAAAGGGTGAAAAATCGGGGTGGGGGTGGGGGCTAATAGGAGCCTATATAAGAAAAAGCCCCAAATATCGGGACTGTCCCTATAAAATTGGGACATCTGGTCACCCTAGCCCCAATTAGTGGAATTCTGGTTTATTTTGTACACTAAAGTGGGCACGGTTAAAAAACTGTCAATTGCTTTTTTTTATTACAGTACTTTTGATACTACCAGTAATCTCCATTCTGCATATAAGGAATACTGTAAATACCTCACCTGACTGTAAAAAATGTAAACTGCAATTTTTACCATGCCTAGTGGGAGCTGATGAGCACAGCACACATCATAAGAGCTAGGGCAAATGTGCATTCAAGTGGCTGCAATTAACAAAAGTAGCTGTCATTAAAGGCTATTCTATCACTCCTGCTGCCAACTAGGAACAGTGGTTCCGCTGATGACATTTAGGAGCTGTGTTTGTAAGAAATTGTTTTCAGTGGTCCTGGTTTAAAACTATTGTCACAATGAGTCCAAGGAATCAATAACCACTCCCCACACTCTTTATTTCAGTTCTCTGTTGCGCCCGCCAAACTTCAGGAGCCACTCCTTTTATGGAAGCCATAAGCTTAACATTGAAATAATTTGTAAACATTTGAAAGTCAAGCCCCATAGTGAAATTCAGCTCTCCCTGATAAATCCTAATAATAATAATCTATTCTTCATTCCCTTTAATAATCTCAGTAATCTTTTGTAAAAAAAAAGGAATCATTTGTGGAGAATAGAATGCATCAGAAATACTCTCTAAGGTGATATACCAAACAGGTGTGTGTTAAGCCCCCGTGAAAAAAGTGTGAGTGCTTCTGTAGGTAGCATTTTGCCCTCTGAATGAGTACTGAATAAATACGCTAGAATGGTGTTAGGGGGCATTATGTGCTGCTAGCACTGCTCTCTTTTGGATGACATGTAAAATTAAGGTCCTGACCACTTGTTGTTATTGAAAACATTGATACTTTTCATAGAGTCAGGTTATTAATCTGCATGTCCTGTCCAAATTCTATCTCTGTAATTACATCTGACTTTTAAAATATTCCTAATAGTTTCAATTATTAACCAAAATTGTGGGGCAGTCATATGTACTAGTAAACATCTATTCTGTATCTCCTGGTGACTGCCCTTCCTTCCACTGCATTTTAGGTGATAGGTAAATTAATTCCTATAAATCCTTTAAAGTCTTCAGTGCGTGTTGTGAGTCTTAATTAATTAATGATTGTAAAGCACTTTTTAGATGTCCTTTTTGGAAGGAACAATAGACATGCAAATATTTATTATTCTCTTTCATTTCTTTGTACTGTTCTCTCTCTCCCGACACAATTCCTTGTTCCCTGAACAGGCCTTGGCTCCCTTTTCTGGATGTTGAGGTGTTTCTTGAGGTAGGGAGCCCTTCTTGAGTTTACCCTGTGTTGTTGTAGCCTTGTTGGTCCCAAAATATTAAAGAGACAATGTGGGTGAGTTAATTTCTTTTATTGGACCAATTTTCTGTTGGTGAGAAAGACAAGCTTTTGAGCTATGCAGAACTCTTTTTTCAGTTCTGTGTAGCTTGAAAGCTAGTCTCCTCTACTCTGTATGACAGTCTGATAGAGCAGCCTGGTATCTTCCTGGGGCAGTTTTGGGGTGGCCTGGCAAGCTCCCTCTCTCACTTTGCTTCTTCACCATTTGATTGGCAGGAGAAGAAGCAGAAAAAAAACCTTGCATTCTACTTCAGTGTATCTGAATTTTGAAGCCCAGTTCACAGACAAAAGAAAACATTGCCATTGTATGTGTTTATACAGATACATTGATATAATGAATTTTATATAAATGAGTGGGGAAAAAGAAATTAAACAAGAGCCTGAGTTCAATAGACTGACAGAAAAATATTATTCTTGTAAAGAATGTCCTGGAGGAAGGACACGTTTAATATGTATGTGAATACTGTATTTTTGACTGTCTTCCTGAAAATATGAAAACACTATTTTTTTGTGTGTGGCGGGTTGGTGGTGCATGGAAGGAAAAATCTTTTATAATAATACAGGGGCACCGTCAACTTGAAATCTAACCAGTTTTTAAAAAGAGCTTGTTATATAGACCTGGTCGAATCACCCTAGTGGATACTTACCGTCTAACTGGACACTAGCTTTGGATCCTGCATGTTTCCAAGCCAGCTGTGTGTGGGCGGTGTCCAGTCATTGTTTCTAACTCTGGGTCCCTAGAGCACACTCTTGATTGCAGACTCTCTGGCCCCCTTCCTTGGGATGTGGGGCTCTGCAGGCCAATTCCTCTAGGCTCTGAAACCAATGCTGAGACCTCCCAATCCTCCCTGGTGGCTTATGCTTGCTCCTCCAGAGTCCCACCTCCATGAGCACTCTGGCTTACAGTTTAACTCCTCAGGGACTATGTGGAAGGGAAAGTGAGCAATTCAGGATTTGCCCAGGAGCTTGCAAAATCACAGTAACTTTTACTGTCAAAGCATACAAGAGATACATATCTTACAGAACAAGAGTTAGAAGAGTTACAGAACAACACAAGCCTATACTCACTCTCCCCCTGAGGGTATGTCTACACTACAAGACTATTTCAAATCAACTTAAGTCGAATTTGTGGAATCGACCTTATGAAGTCCTTATGAAGTCGAATGCTATTAGTATCCACACTAAATACACTAATTCGACTGTGTGAGTCCACAGTAACGGGGCCAGCGTCGACTTTGGAAGCGGTGCACTGTGGGAAGCTATCCCACAGTTCCCGCACTCCCCGCTGCCCATTGAAATTCTGGGATTTCCCCCCAATGCATGCTGGGGGAAAAAATGTGTCGAGGGTGATTTTGGGTAACTGTCATCATTGAACCGTCAATCACACCCTCCCTCCCTCCCCGAAAGCGCCTGCGGGCAATCTGTTCGTGCACTTTTCTGCTCAGTGACAGCGCGGGCGCCACAGCACTGCGAGCACAGAGACTGCTGCAGTTATGGCCGTTGTCAACTCCTCGCACCTTATCGTCCACCTCTTCCACAGTCAGCTGCTGAGAAATAGGGCTACTTTTCAATGGTGCTGCGAGCACTGGTGGACCATGGGGGACGTTTTACCCACATCAACGTCGGGTGGCCAGGCAAAGTTCATGACGCACGTGTTTTCAGGAACTCTGCTCTGTTTAGACACCTGCAGGAAGGTAGTTTCTTCCCAGACCACAAAATAACTCTTGGGGATGTGCAGATGCCTACAGTGATCCTCGGGGACCCAGCCTACCCGCTAATGCCCTGGCTCGTGAAGCTCTATGCAGGCGCCTTGCACAGCGACAAGGAACTCTTCAAGTACCAGTGAGCAGCGAGCAGCGTGACCTGTGACTGTTCAGTTTCTTTACAGAGAAGCTGAACCTGCCCGTTTCTTTACCAAGTTACTGTTGACTAGCATCTGCAGTTACATACCCCGTCCACCCCGCTTCCCCCACTTCCAACACACGTTTAAAAATAAAATACATGTTCCACTGTAACTTTACAAAGGTTTCTTTATTGATGACTTTGCATTAAATGGTTGAAACTGGGACGCAGACTGTGCTGGGTAGGGTGTGCGGTGATGTAAAGACCACCTCTAAACTCGAGGAATGACAGGCTCCTGCTCCCAGAGCGGTCTGCAGTGCCGGACTGGTTGTTTCAACGGAGCCTGCCATCCCTCCTTTTTGGGACTCTGTGTGCGGGGGCTATGTGGCCTTGTGGCGGGGGAGGACGGATACAGATTCCTCTGCTGCGTGGCTCTGTGGTCCAGGACAGGGACCGTTGCATGAGATCTGTAACCCCCCTCCCCCGCTACAAAGTCACGTACCCCCCCACCCACACAGAACCTGCAAACCACCTCCCATACCGACCAGGGAGCCCCCCCCTGCAGCAGCTCCAAGCCCTGCAGCAGCTTCCAGCCCTGCGGCACCCCCCCTGCGGCAGCTCCCCCCCTCCGCTTGGGCAGCCCCCCCGCGGCAGCTCCCCGCCCCAGCTCCACTTCTCCCACCTCCCAGGCTTGCTGCACCAAACAGCTGATTGGCATGGCAAGCCTGGGAGGGGAGGAGAATTAAAGCGGGGGCGGTGTGCTCAGGGGAGAAGGCAGAGCGGAGGTGAGCTGGGGTGGGGAGCGGTTCCCCTGCACGCTCCCCTCCCCCCGTTACTTGCTGCGGGCAGCCCTCCCCATGTCCCTCTGCCCCAGCTCACCTCCACTCCACCGCCTCCCCTGAGCATACTTTTTGGCACCCCCAATCACTTGGCGCCCTGGGCGGCTGCCTAGTTCACCTAGTGGTTGCACCGGCCCTGACTGCCTTGTCCCTGTTGCAGTGTGAAAGACCCCGATTAACAAGGAAACTCACTAATTGTCCATATAGGGGAAACTGTGAAACTGACTGTACATGAAGTATTGACAACTGTAAAAATTAACTAAAAGAAGGAAGAGAAAATAATTCTCTTTAATCCCTTTCATTTATAGTAATTTTAGGCATTACTTGTAACTGTAACAGGTAAAAATGTCAAACAGAAGTGTGATTAAGATGTGTCCCTTTTAAAGCTTTTGTCCTACTCTAATAGGCTGCATGGAAGACTATCAGTGTTGATCGCTCTGCTAAGAAATACAATCCTGTCTATTTATTAAAATATCAAAATAGACCCAGTTTGTGATGGCTCCATGTTCAGGTCAACTGATACGTTCTGAAGTGCATTACTTATGGCATGACAATAAGTTCTTCTGTGTTGTGTATCGCACACAGCACATTGCAACTCAGTAATAACTTTTTAAAAAAGCTTATAAGTTGTAGCAAAAATCATATTCTTTTGGTTTAAAATAAACACTCATTTTCTCATTAGAGTATTTTCTTTTTCTTAAAAACAAACCAAAAAAATCTGTTTGGCTTTCTCTTAGATTTTTTCTACATCTCCCATATCTGTAGTATCTAAGTACTGAATAAGGATATTATTAATTGCTATTATTTTATTTTATTATTTATTAGACACAGGTAGAAGAGTCCCCAGTGCTGTCGTAAAATATTTGGAGGCTTACAGAAATGGTAAAAAGCAACAACTTTCAAAAGCCCTTAAACTTATTTTTAAGCTCTTAAATCCAGGGTACCATTAATCATATTTTGGAATATAGTGCTCCACTATCACTATCTCATATTACACCTTAATTTCAAATTAAACACATGAAGAAAATTTTCCTTGATTCCTGTAGCCAATACTTCTGTTTCGCTACCTGCAATTTGGAAAAAAAGACTGCTTATATTCTACAATATTGTTTTCTCTGATGTTTTTATTTTCACTAGGTCACTGTGAGGCCTTCACTAAAACATTGTTTTGTTCTACAATACATAGAACACTCCCAAACAATCTAGCCATGACTGGATTGATCTTTTTCTTGGCCAATTGCTTACATTAAAAAAAAAGATAGACACAAATGGACTGAGGCATATCATTTTATGTTCTTGGATTGAAGTAGCATATCCAGTACAAAGCATTGTATATTTTCATTGGATTAGCTACTTCCTATTTTTTAAAAATTTGCTAAAAAAGCATGCCTTTGTAACAGTACACATGCCATTACATTTTGTGTATTCAGTGACCTAGTATTTTGTTATATTTATATGTGCGGTAAGAGAAAATCAACAAAGACTAAATGCATGGGTTATTTGCTGGAAGGATATTTATGTTCACATTTTTATTGTATCCCTTAGAGTGAACCTTTTGAAATACATGTTTTTTTCCATAGGTTTTTAAGGTGGGTTTTTTAAAGTGAAAATCAGAGTAAACCTGCAGTTCTTTTTGTTGTTGTTCTTTGAACCATTAAAGTACAATGCAGTCCCAGCATGTACTCTGTAGTTTTGATAATGACATGAAAAGTATGGAGAATCAGAGACAATTGACTAAATGCAGTATTATTTGAAAAACTTTATCACTTCCCCAATAAAAAAGTCTTTGAACTTTTCAAAAAATATGTACATTAATAGACTATAACAGCGTTTCCCAAACTTTTTTGGCCACGGAACACTTTTTAGCCTATTACGGAACACTTATAATATTATTTTGTAGTCGTTTGGTTTTCAAATAAAAATTGCATCATTTATGCTCAAATATATTTTATTTTATAAAACAAAGCAAAAATACAAATTTAAAATAACTTGAACTAACAATTTCTAACTGGAAAGTGCGTATAAAGTACTACAAAAATCAAGTGCCAGAGTCAAAATTAAAAACAGTGTTCTACTTAAAAAAACTGTTTTTATATATACACAAACACCAAACAAATTCGATTTTTACTAGGAAAATCTATTTTTATAAACAGAAATACAAATCTGGATTTAATGGGATTAGTGTTTCTGCATTTTTCTATCACAAATTCGCTTAATATTAGGAATAATGCTGGAAAGTTGAATCCTCATGTCAGGCACAGCATCAAGTCTATTCCTATATTTGTTTTTTTTGCAGTATAATACGAAAATCCCGTCTCACACAAATAAGTTGTAACAAAAGGAAGGAGCACTCGAACTGCATGTTTAGCCACATTAGGGTACTCTTCAATTAGGCTGCTCCAAAAACTATTCAGCAGAAGATTCTTAAACTTTTTTTTCAAATCAGAGTCAGAAATTAAGTCAATTAGGCTTTCATCATCATGCGCAGTAAAGCTGACTGGTATGGCTGTATTTAAAAATGGATTTCGAACCCAAGCATTATCATCAGTAGTTGTAGGAAAATATTCTAATAAAGAGGCCTGCAAGTCACGTAAGTGCTGTAAAATGGTGCTGGAAACTTCTTCATGGACTGTAGAATTTATTTCAGTCAGAAATTCATGTACTGTAGGGAAGCAGTCAAAGTTATTCTGTTCTACAGAAGTTGCCCAGAATTCCAGTTTCTTTTTTAACAATGAAATTTTATCCATTGTAGTAAAAATGGTCACATTCTTTCCTTGCAGCGACAGATTAATTTAATTTAATTTTGCAAAAATATCTGCAAGATACGTAAGTCTCATTAGCCATGAGGAATTTGTCAGACAGTCATTAAATTTTCATCCTGAATTATCTGAAGTGAAGAATACCAGTACTTCACTACGAAGCTCAAAAAGCTCACAATCACTTTTCTTCTGGATAGCCACCTCACTTCCATATGTAAAAGAAGCGCTTTGTGCTGACTACCCACTTCCTCACACAAAATTTTAAATAACCTGGATTGAAGTGGTCGAGATTTGACAAAATTGATAATTTGTACTGCTTCATCAAGCACAATTTTCAGATATGCTGGTATTTTTTTTAACTGCAAGAGCTTGTCTGTGTAGAACACATTGGCTCTTAGTGCTTTTTGGTGCCACACTTATGATTCGTGTTACAGCTCCCTTCATCTTCCCAATCATTGCCCGAGCACCGTCAGTACATATATCAATACGTTTTCCCCAACTAATTTCATGATTTCTGATAAAATTGTTGATGCAGTTGAATATTTCTTCTCCAGTTGTGTTGCTTTGCAGAGATTCACATAAGAGCAGGTCCTCTTCAATAATATTATTAAGTCTATATTGGACAAATACTAGTAGCACAGCAAGTCCTGAAACGTCAGTGGACTCATCTAGCTGCAGTGAATACTCATGGCAAATTTTCAGTCAGCAAACTAGCTCTTTTTCTGTGTCATCGGCAAGATCTTTAACATGGCGTGCAACAGTATTATTTGACAACTGTACTGCATCAATTTTTTTACCAGATTGTTCGCTCAACATGCACGTTACAACATCTTTCGCGCAAGGCTTGATAAGCGTTTCTCCAATAGTGTGAGCTTCTCTGGCAAGTGCTATATGGTAACTTACTCGATAAGATGCCTCTGTTGCACTTTTGTTGTCTGTTTTAGAAATTTTAATCATCAAAAGTTTACAATTTCCAAGTGAGTCACACTTCCTCTTGAAAAAACTTATATTTTTTTCTTTGTATTCAGCATGCTTGGTTTCCAAATGCCTATGAAGATTAGCAGGAGCCAGTGAACTGTTTGCTAGTATTTTGTTGCACACGATGCACTGCGCATCAGGAACATCTTTATTTCCAACACACGTAAAACCGAAAGACAAATAACTTTCATCATACTTTCATTTCGGTCTTTTAACACCTGCTTCTTCTTGTTTTTTTATATACTTCGGTGGAAATTCTTTCACCTTGGATAACTCACTGGTACTAACAGATTTTTCGGCAACAGAAGACTGTGATTGTTATATATGTGATTGTTATATTGTTATATTGTTATATTCAACATGGCATAAAGAGAATGGTGTGTGCATACCACTGCAGTTTGTGCAGCCTTGAGCGGAAGGGGTACAATGTCACTAACTGAAACGTGCCCGAAAGGGGTAGACGTCAACATGCTTGCGGTCCACGTTCTCTTTATGCCATCATATTCAATACGAGATCTATCAATAACTGGAAAAAGAGTTTTTTGTTAAATTATAGTCATTCAAAAAGAGTTGTAAACTACGCTTCAAATATGCAAATTTAAAATTAAAAAAAAATTAAAGACCCTTTTTACTAATTATGATTCTTTCACAGAACACCTATTCACATCATGTGGAATACCAGTGTTCTGCGGAACACAGTTTGGGAAACACTGGACTATAAAAATACTCTGATACTGAAACTACCACATGTGGTTTTCTTTGAGGGGGTTCTGATATTTAAGAAAAATTAGTTTAGGTAAAATGGGTTAAATAATCTATGCCAAGGATATTAAGATCATAATAATATTGCTACAGCTATTTTAACAAACAACCTCCAAAAACAATTTGTTTCTAAATATTAGAAAACTTTGGGTTTTTTTTTCAACTAGATTGTTCCTTCAACAATGTGTTTTTTGTTCTTACCTGATAATAGGAGAAATGTTGCCTCATATCGCTTGCCTTGATGAGATGGATGCAATGGGTAGATAGCCCCTAGATAACTACCATGGCCCCAACAACTCCCTTTTTGAACATATTTAAACATTATTTTCAACTGGAATTTAAATTGAGGGGCATATTGAGTTATGTTAATTAATAGATTTCCATATGGATTAAATTAAAAGTGCTACTCAAGTAATTCTATCTGATTCTTGTGTTTCACCATTGTACAGAGAGTAACCTCCACAGAGACACAGAAGATTTGATTTGCTACACTAGAAAAAAATTAACCTGAGATGCAACAGAAGACATTTGGGATCTAAAGGTCATTTAAATTCATATGTCCTGCCTTATATACCCACTTAAAGCACATAACAGAAGTCTCTACTTTGCAGATGTTAGTCTTCTTCTTCTTCTTCTTCTTCTTCACATGTCCTTGTACTTGTCATGTTCCAGAACTGTGCACAAGTGATGGCTCTTTCTGTCACTGCAGCGAGGTCCTCCTTAGTACAGGTCTCCCCAAGGAGTCAGCAAACGAGCAGGTGCTCCATGGTCTGCACTTCACTGCACTCACATGCATATGTGTCTTCATAATAGACCCATTTGATCATGTTAGTCTTTCATTTGCCAGTTTGCATGTGTAGACAGTTCAGGCATCACCATGTTGACCAGGCCCAACTGGGAAGGTCCTCCTGGGGTTCCAGATTGATTTCAGTGTGTCCAACTGTGTGTGGTCTTTCATTCCATAACCTCAGTCATGCCTTGCCAGTTGTTATGACCAGTGTTGTGTCTTTGGATACAAAACTCGTTCGCAGTTTAAGGCATTTGGTTACTCCTGTGACTAGATAGTGGATGCCTTGGGTTTTCCATCTGCCATGTTCTTTCCCTTTGGCCTGCTACCTTCCTCCTGATATCAGGTGGTGCAATGCTAGCCAGTAAGTACAGGCTATCCTTTGGTGTTGGCTTTAGACATCCCGTTATTCCACAACAGCAGTCATTTAGAACAGAGTCTAGTTTCTTGGCATGGATGAATTGTTCCCAAAGTGGATATGCATATTCTGCTATGAAGTAGCACAAGGCAGTAGCAGTGGTTTGCAGAGTAGCTGAGTTGTCTCTCCACTTTGAAGTGACTAACTTTAGGAGGATGTTGTTGTGGGCGCTAACTTTGCCATTCATCTTCTCTACATGTGCTTTGAAGGAAAGTGTTCCGTCCAATGTCATCCCAGGTAGACAGGGTCCGGGTGGTTAGCCAGCGGGATTCCATCCCAGGTGATGTTTAGTTTCTGCGTAGCTTCTGGATGACGTAGTTGAAAGACCATCATCTGCGGGTTGGGTTAGAGTTAAGGTAGTTTTTATTGTAATAAGGTGAGAGGTTGCTCAATGCACATGGCAGTCTAGTCTCGACAGTAGTGAAGTCCTTCTCTTGTGACATGATACATAGGTTATCAGTGTATATGAAGCTCTTTGTATTTCTCTGTATGGGCTGGTCATTGGTATATATGTTGAAGAGGAGTGGTGCTAGCACACTGCCCTGTGGGAGGCCATTTCATTGTTGTCCCTAGTGGCTCTGATGCATCTGAAGAAGTGAGGTTTTTTTACCCACAAAGCTTATGCCCAAATAAATCTGTTAGTCTTTAAGGTGCCACCGGACTCCTTTTTGTTTTTGTGGATACAGATTAACACGGTTACCCCCTGATACTCTAGTGGCTCTATTTCTTGCATAGTTCTACATAAAAAGATCTGTTCTCCAGAAGAGATCAGATGAGTTGAACTAGGTGGAAGACATGCATCATATCATAGGCTTTGGGAAGCAGGTTTTGGTAGCTGACTGTGTCATATGCCATTGATAGGTCTACAAACACAGCACCTGTTATCATCCTCTCAAATCCATCTTCTGTGTGCTGGGTGATTGTTGGTATTTGGCCAGTACAAGACTTTCCTGGTCTAAATCCAGCTTTTTCCTGTATTATATGCTGTTAGATATAAGGTGAGAGGCGATTGAGAATGTGGCATTCATAAAGTTTATAGCAGTGGCATAGGAGTGATATTGGCCTAAAGTTCTTTGGGTCAGAGCATCCTTCCCTGGCTTCAATAGGGCTATTATGCAGGCTTGTTGGCATAATTTAGGTATTCTAAGGGTTGATGAGCAATTGTTAAAAAGGTATTGTGATGGGGCAAGGCCAGATGGCTACAGTAAAGTAGTGAGGAACAGGTATGTTAGCCCCAGGCTAAACAAATCCCTGGTACCATGGTAACCAAATGGCAGTTGCTCCAGGTTAATCAACACACCTGGGGCCAATTAAGATCTTTCTAGAAGGCAGTGGAGATAGCTACATTGATTGGGACACCTGAAGCCAATCAAGGGCTGGCTGGAACTAGTTAAAAGCCTCCCAGTTAGTCAGTGAAGTGCGCGTGTGAGGAGCTGGGAGCAAGAGGCGCAAGGAGCTGAGAGTGAGAGGGTGTGGTGCTGGAGGATTGAGGAGTACAAGCATTATCAGACACCAGGAGGAAGGTCCTGTGGTGAGGATAAAGAAGGTGTTTGGAGGAGGCCATGGGGAAGTAGCCCAAGGAGCTGTCATGCAGCTGTTACAGGAGGCACTATAGACAGCTGCCATCCACAGGGCCCTGGGCTGGAACCCGGAGTAGCGGGCGGGCCCGGGTTCCCCCCAAACCTCCCAACTCCTGATCAGACACAGGAGTTGACCCAGACTGTGGGTTCCACCAGAGGGGAAGATCCAGGTCAGTTTGCTGTCTGATTAGTATTTTAGGCTGCTTATTCAGAGCTTTTCCATTGAGCAGAAGCTGGTGTGCCACCTGATTGGCTGTGATGTTGTGGTGTTACTCTCCTGTCTTCAGGTCGTTATTCAGCTTACAAATTGTCAACCATGTTTTCCTACTAGTGTGACTCATGTCTATTCCTTCGATCATCTTTGTTGCCATTCTTCTTGGAGCTTGTTAGTTAAGGCTGTCCCTGCTGCAGTAGTGTCTTCTGAGAAAGGAAGTGGTTAGTAGTAGAATGGTAAGAACATAAGGCCACCATACTGGGTCAGCCAAAAGGTCCATCTACAGTATCCTATTTTCTGACAGTGGCCAATGCCATGTGCTCCAGAGGGAATAAACAGAACAGGTAATCATCAAGTGATCCATCCCCCATCGCTCATTCCCAGCTTCTGGCAAACAGAGGCTAAGGATCCCTGTCCATCCTGGCTAATAGCCACTGATGGACCTATCCTCCATGAACTTATGTGGTTCTTTTTGGACCCTGTTATAGTCTTGGCCTTCACAACATCCTCTGGCAAGGAGTTCCACAGGTTGACTGTACATTGTATGAAACAATACTTCCTTTTGTTGGTTTTAAACCTGCAGCCTATTAATTTCATTTGGTGACCCCTAGTTCTTGTGTTATGAGAAGGAGTAAATAACACTTCCTTATTTACTTTCTCCTCACCAGTCATGATTTTATAGATCTCTATCATATCCCCCGTAGTCATCTCTTTTCCAAAATGAAAAGTCACAGTATTAATAATCTCTCCTCATATGGCAGCTGTTCCAACCCCAATCATTTTTGTTGCCCTTTTGTGAACCTTTTCCAATTCCAATATATCTTCGAGATGTGGGCATACCATGGATTTATATAGAGGCAATACGATATTTTCTGTCTTCTTATCCATCCTTTTCTTAATGATTCCCAAGATATCCAATGGTATATTTTTTACTGTATCTAAAAATTTAGATCTCAATCCTTCAACGAGATCTATTCTTGTGAATCCTTATATTGACATGGAGTTCCACTAATTACGATGGGAACTTTTGTGGGCATCAGGTTCCACCCATACTGATGGCATTGTCAGTTCGGGATCTTAGATATTTAACAGCTGAAAACTATCCTAAAATGCTACTACCTAGCTGAATTGCCAACAGTCTACCAGTTAAAAGATTTTCACTTCATTTACAGTAGAACCTCAAAGTTATGAACATCTCGGGAATGGAGGTTGTTTGATTGTAACTCTGAAATGATCATAACTCAGAACAAAAGTTTGATCTTTCAGAAGTTTACAGCTGAATGTTGACTGTTAAGCTTTGAAACTTTACTATGCAGAAGAAAAGTGCTGCTTTTAACCATCTGAATTTAAATGAAACAAGCACAGAAATAGTTTCCTTTCCTTGTCAAATCTTTCTTAAACTTCCCCTTTATTGTTTTAGTAGTTAATCTTTAACACAGTATCATTGAATCGTAGAAGATTGGGGTTGGAAGAGCCCTCAGGAGTTCATCTAGTCCAACCTCCTGCTCAAAGCAGGACTAACATCACCAAGCTGGGCCATAAAAAACCTCCAAACTTAACCCTAAGGATGGAGATTCCACCACCTCCGTAGGTAACCCATTCCAGGGCTTCACCACCCTCCTAGTGAAATAGTTTTTCCTAATATCCAAACTAGACCTCCCCCACTGAAACTTGAGATCATTGCTCCTTGTTCTGTCATCTGCCACCACTGATAACAGCCTAGCTCCATCCTTCTTGGAACCCCCCTTCAGGTAGTTGAAGGCTGCTATCAAATCCCCCCTCACTCTTCTGCAGACTAAATAAGCCCAGTTCCCTCAGCCTCTTCTCATAGGTCATGTGCCCCAACCCCCTAATCATTTTCGTTACCCTCTGCTGGACTATCTCCAATTTGTCCACATCCTTTCTGTAGTGGAGGGACCAAAACTGGATGCACTACTTCAGATATGGCCTCACCAGTGCCAAATAAAAGGGAATAATCACTTCCCTTGATCTGCTGGCAATGCTCCTACTAATGCAGCCTGTAGTGGGGCAGTTGCCCCACTTTGGCAGACAAAGGGTTAATAGCAGCCCTTGGAGTGGCTGTGTAGAACATAGCCAATCAGAGAAGGCTTAAAGGCAGCCATTCAGGGCCAGGCTGGGCCCTATATAAAGACTGCAAAGCAGAAGAGATAAGAGTCTCTCCCTGACCAGCAAGGGAGGAGGACTGGCTCCCAGGGATAGCACCTTAAAGCAGTACTGGGCAGGCTCAGGGGAGCAGAGGGAAAGCTCCAGCCTGATACCTGCCAGGCTGAGGCCCCTGAAAGAAAGGGCTGAGAAGGTGCAAGGGCCAAAGGGAAGTGGCACAGAGAGCGTGAGCAGTAGAGGGGAGAGAAGGATGGTAGGACATGGCTGCTGCCAGAGGGTCCATGGGCTGGGACCCAGAGTAGTGGGCGTACCTGGGTCCCCTCCTCCCCCGTTACACTGCATCTGGCCGTGGAGGAGCATGGCCCAATACAGACTGTGGCTTGCCCCTGATCCAGGGGCTAGACTTTGGGGCTGCAGTTGGCCACGAGGGCAGGTGCAGACTGAGGACTGTGGATACCCCTGGAAGGGGAGAGAACCAAGTGGAGCACCGCCAGAGGGCTGTGTCCAGAAGAGGACATCACAAGCCAGGGAACAATGTGGGTCCCAGACAAACAGCAGAGCAGACAATGGGGGTGAGATACCACCTGCAGAGGGTGCTCCAGAGCTGGCCAGAGCTAATTCCCAGAGCAGCCAACAGGAGGCACCGTGGTAGTGAGTCTGCAACCTGTTACGCAGCCCAATATGCCGTTAGCCTTCTTGGCAACAAGGGCATGCTGCTGACTCATATCCACCTTCTCATCCACTGTAATCCCCAGGTCCTTTTTTGCAGAACTGCCACTTAGCCAGTTGGTCCCCAGTCTGTAGCAGTACATGGGATTCGTCCATCCAAAGTGCAGGACTCTACACTTTTCCTTGTTGAACCTCATCAGATTTCTTTTGGCCCAATCCTCCAATTTGTCTAGGTCACTCTGGACCCTATCCCTACCCTCCAGCGTATCTACATCTCCCCTCAAATTAATGTCATCCGCGAACTTGCTGAGGGTGCAATCCATCCCATCATCCAGATCATTAATGAAAATGTTGAACAAAACTGGCTCAGGGACCGACCCTTGGGGCACTCCACTTGATACTGGCTGCCAACTAGACATCGAGCTGTTGATCACTAACCGTTGAGCTCGATGATCTAGCCAGCTTTCTATCCACCTTATAGTCCATTCATCCAATCCATACTTTTTTAACTTGCTGACAAGAATACTGTGGGAGACCGTATCAGAAGCTTTGCTAAAGTAAAAATATATCATGTCCACTGCTTTCCACATATCACAGAGCCAGTTATCTCATCATAGAAGGCAATCAGGTTGGTCAGGCATGACTTGCCCTTGGTGAATCCATGTTGACTGTTCCTGATCACCTTCCTCTCCTCCAAGTGCTTCAAAATGGTTTCCTTGAGGACCTGCTTCATGATTTTTCGGGGACTGAGGTGAGGCTGACCGGTCTGTAGTTCCCTGAACTCTCCTTCTTCCCTTTTTTAAAGATGGGCACTATATTTGCGCTTTTCCAGTCATCTGGGACCTCCCCTGATTGCCACCAATTTTCAAAGATAATGGCCAGTGGCTCTGCAATCACATCAGCCAACTCTCTCAGCATCCTCAGATGCATGAGATCTGGCCCCATGGACTCGTGCATGTCCAGCTTTTCTAAATAGTCCTTAACCTGTTATTTCACCACTAAGGGCTGCTCACCTCTTCCCTTTACTGTGCTGCCCAGTGCAGCAGTCTGAGAGCTGACCTTGTCTGTGAAGACCAAGGCAAAAAAAGCATTGAGTACTTCAGCTTTTTCCACATCATCTGTCACTAGGTTGCCTCCCGCATTCAGTAAGGGTCCCACGCTTTCCCTGACCTTCTTATTGCTGACATACCTTTAGAAACACTTCTGGTTACCCTTCACATCCCTTGCTAGCTGCAACTCCAGTTGTGCTTTGGTCTTCCTGATTACACCCCTGCATGCTTGAGTAATTCCCCACCCCCCAGTCATATGTCTGAGTTTTCTCTTCTTGTAAACTTCCTTCTTGTGTTTAAGCTCACCAAAGATTTCTCCGTTAAGCCAAGCTGGTTGCTTGCCATATTTGCTATCTTTCTGCACATGGTTTGTTTCTGCCCCCTCAATAAGGCTTCTTTAAAATACAGCCAGGTCTCCTGGACTCCTTTCCCCCTCATATTGGCCTCCCAAAGGATCCTGCCCATCAGTTTCCTGAGGGAGTCAAAGTCTGCTTTTCTGAAGTCCATGGTTCGTATTCTGCTGCTGTCCTTTCTTCCTTTTGTCAGGATCCTGAACTCTACCATCTCATGGTCACTGTTGCCCAGGTTGCCACCCACTTCTACTTCCCCTACCAATTCTTCCCTGTTTGTGAGCAGCAGGTCAAGAGGAACATGGCCCCTAGTTGGTTCCTCCAGCAATCCAGGAAGTTGTCCCCAACACTCTCCAAAAACTTCCTGGATTCTCTGTGCACTGCTGTATTGCTCTCCCAGCAGTCTGTGTGATTGAAGTCCCCCATGAGAACCAGGGCCTGTGATCTGGAAACTTCTGCTAGTTGTATGAAGAAAGCCTCATCTACTTCATCCTCCTGGTCTGGTGGGCTATAGTAGATGCCCACCATGACATCACCCTTGTTGCTCTCGCCTCTAAACTTAACCCAAAGACTCTCAACAGGCTTTTCTCCAGTTTCATACTGGAGTTCTGAGCAATCATACTGCTTTCTAACACACAGTGCAATTCCTCCACCTTTTCTCCCCCATCTGTCCTTCCTGAACAGTTTATACCCATCCATGACAGTGCTCCAGTCATGTGAGTTTCCCCCCAAGTCTCTGTTATTCCAATCACATCACAGTTCCTTGACTATGCCAGGACTTCCAATTCTTCCTGCTTGTTTCCCAGGCTTCTTGTGTTCATGTACAGGCACCTCAGATAACTAGCCAATTGCCCCACTTTCTCAGTATGAATTAGGAGGCCTCCTCTGTTGCACTCAACTCCTTGTGTTTCCTCCCAGTATCCCACTTCCCCACTTATCTCAGGGCTTAGATCTCCATCCTGTACTGTACTGCGTGTGTTTTTTTTGTCTCTGCTGATCCCTGATTGTGTATTTCCCATTCCAAATGAGATGTGTGGTTGACCAGTCAGTTTGTAACTCTGGTGTTCGTGACTCTGAGGTTCTGCTGTATAGGGATAATTACCCATTGGTCTCAGCCTGTTTTCATCTCCCTGTCATACCTCTTGTGATATACTGAAAATGTGGCAGTATCTTTGATTGTTTCTGGAGTTACAAAAAGGGTTATGCTTACTTGGACATCTAAACACTTCTAAAAATCTGGCTCCCCACATAAGCTAAATGTAAGCCTTGTTGAAAAAAGGGACAAGGGAGAGGCAGGGCCTTTACACATGGATATTTTTCTTGGCTCTGTGATTCTCTGCAGGAGACTTAGTATAGCAAAGGATTCAGCAATAGATTAGCCTTACTCATTTTTAAAAAAAGTATCATGATAATTGCATAGAAAATCATTAGATATCTTGGAAGTTGAATATCTTTAACAATTGTCACTGTAGCAGTGATCCTAGAGAAGGTGTTCAGAGATAAAGTGGCTTAAATTAAGCTGTGGTGTAACTCCACTATATTGTTTTGAATTGAATTAAACCTATGGTGACCAGATGTCCCGATTTTATAGGGACAGTCCCAATATTTAGGCGCCTATTACTCCCCATCTCTCGTCTCGATTTTTCACACTGGCTATTTGGTCACTCTAATTATACCAGAGTTATATTTCCCCAATATCTTTAATTTTCAGTCTGCTTTTACTTCCAGCAACAAAATCAACTAAATTGGAAGCTCTAGTAAGGAGGGCAAATAATCCAGTGATCCATGGAATAATTATTTCCAATTCACTCAGTTTTTGCTGTTGAAAAAATAATTCCAGTTTCTTTAAAATTTAAAGAGATTATGTCTCCTGGATGTTTTCTGTTTGGTTCTATGAACAAGTCTTAATAGGTCCCTTGAAAGTATTTGGTTAGCTCTTGTGTCAGCATGTTTTGCATTACCAAATACTGGAATGTGGGATATTTTCTCTCAAGAGAACTGTGTGACACATTCAAGGTTGTGTTCAGGGTAGTGGCTATTTTGTAATCCAGGCACGTGACACAAGAACAGAGATCACTCGCTATATTAATAAAAGAGAAAATCTTTAACAATATATTGAGACATTAATCATATTAACCATATACTTAGCAGTGTAAGAACAACTGCATTACATTTCCCCCCTGTCCCCTAGTTTTTATGTTACCTAACATTGAGTGTTTCACAAGAGTATGATAATTCAGGCAATTTTGATAGTATTTGACCATGTGAGGATTTTTGCAGTAAGAAAATTAATTATACCATAGCTAATGTTTTTTCAGGAGACGTTTTACTAAAAGCAATAATTTCAGTTAGATTTCAGAGCTCCTGACAGTGATTTGCCTTGGTTTGCTAGGCAGGATCTCAACTGGTTTTTGAAAGGCCCCAACAAGAACAGCATCCAGCCTCCAGAGATACAAATAATGAATTTAAAATCCTTACCTGTTGAAAGTAATCTTTTAAAAAGAATAGCTTTCCCAGACCTGTAGGAGGAAATGGTTGTTAAATATATTTCTTTTTTGAATGTTTTCTACATTTTTTTCATATGAATGTTGTGAGTACACTATATTTGCTTCCTCAGATGGTTTTCCTAGTAGAATCTCAATAATTCTTATTATTTAATAAATAATAATTATCATAATTTGACAAAAGACACACCTAAAAATGTTCACAAACAATAACAAAAGAAAACAAATGAAAAAACACCTACTTGGGGAAGTTTTCTTTTCCCTAGGGTAAATAGGTGTCTGGTTTTCAACCGGAACACCCGGTCGAAAAGGGATCCTGGTGGCTCCAGTCAGCACCACTGACTGGGCCGTTGACTGTTTGGTTGGCAGCGCTGTGCAGCGGGATTGGCAGGCTCCCTGCTAGCCTCCATGTGGCCCCCGGGAAGCAGCCAGCATGTCCCCCCTCCAGCTCCTATGCATGGGAGTAGCCAGGGAGCTCCACACACTGCCCCCAGCCCAAGTTCCACCCTTGCAGCTCCTATTGGCTGGGAACCATGGCTAATGGGAGCTGTGGGGGAGGAGCCTGCAGACAGGGCAGCGCACAGGAGCCATGCATCTGCATAGGAGCCAGAGGGATGATATGCCGCTGCTTCCAGGAGCTGCCTGAAGTAAGTGCCGCCCCGAGCCATCACCCGGCCCCTTTCCGGGCCCCAGCCCTGATCCCCCTCTCACCCTCTGAACCCCTCGATCCCAGCCCGGAGCCCCCTCCTGCACTCCAAACCCCAAGGAGGGGTGCGACGGGGCGGGGCAAGGTGTTTGGTTTTGTGCACGTGGAAAGTTGGCAACCCTACTTTTCCCTCCTTTGCATTATGCAATTAAATCTAAAATAAAGATTTTATCCTTCACTAAGGAGCCACTCCCTCTTTCTCCATTCCAATACTCAAGGGAAATTAAAGGTGATACAAATGGCATTGTAAATTACACTGGTGAGTCAGTGGAAGTGTAAATTGGTATAACTTACATACCAAGGCCTTGTCTAAGTTAGGCATTCTGTAGACATAATTGAAACATCCTCATATGTCTCTAATACACTATGCTTCTACATGCTGAGTTAATATCAGTGGTACATAAGTGTTCACATGACTGTTGGGACTTCACTTGTGGTACAAGGCTAACTACCCTCTCGTTCAACACTGTCAATTTGCACTAGTGTAGTGATAGCGTGTATAGCAAACTGACATAGTAGCTCAGGGGTCGACAACCTTTCAGAAGTGGTGTACCGAGTCTTCATTTATTCACTCTAATTTAAGGTTTCGCGTGCCGGTAATACATTTAAACATTTTTAGAAGGTCTTTTTCTATGTCTATAATATATAATTAAACTATTGTTGTATGCAAAGTAAATAAGGTTTTTAAAATGTTTAAGAAGCTTCATTTAAAATTAAATTAAAATGCAGAGCCCCCTGGACTGGTGGCCAGGACCTGGGCAGTGTGAGTGCCACTGAAAATCAGCTCACGTGCCGCCTTCGGCACGCGTGCCATAAGTTGTCTACCCCTGTAGTAGCTGTTTCAGTTTAATGGGTCTCTCAGTGCACCAGTCTCTCCTGCAGTGGCCTCACTGGTTGATTTTCTGTACTCTACTGACTATCATCTGCCATCAAGTATTCTGGGAGCCTCCACCTATACAAACTGTGCCTCTTAAATCTCACTGTGTGCATTGTCTCCGTTTCTGTGCGATCCCTATGTTTCAGTGCTAGCCTCCCATGCTGGTTTTGGATCATAACTCAGGAGAAGCCTCTATGCGCCTGGCTTGGTGAAGAGATAAAATCCCATATATACCGCTTCATAACTGAAGCATACAGTATCTTAGAAGCTGGCCTCTCCCAGGGTATCATGGACACTGTGAAAGAGTCCCAGGAGAAAATAAAGATTTTCAGGCTGTGTTTTACTGCAAAGATGCTCTGATGAAAGGAGGAAAGCTTTCTCCTTTTCTGAAAATTTAAAGCTGATTCATGGCACACAGGAGCTGGATTTAATTGTGGACAGCACTACAGCACCCTACACTATGTTGTTGAGAGATCAGGAGGGAGGAAGATGTCACAGCTGGGTACTAGGAGCAAAATTGAGTATGTGGCTGAGATTATGCCATGATCACAAGACACTTTCTCAGGTAGATGGCACAGAAAGGGGATGTGAGAAGTTCAGAAAGAGGAGGACTAAGGAGATGTGCTGTCCCTCTACATAAGGTATGTTGCTTTTTATTGTTTTTGCAGATTTCAGCTTTTTCTGCACATATATATTGCTTTGTATTGTCACCACTTTTGTTGTTTTGTTAAATAGGCAGGTGCATCCTTACAAGAAGGTGGAGATGCTATCCACTTCCTCTACTGACTTCACCACTGTAGCATACATGGCAGCATTTCCCCCACATATTCACAGCTTGCTTTGTAAGATTGATTGGATGAGTTGTGCTACATGACCAGCCTCAATATGGTGACAAAAAGAGTAAATGTAAGTGTTTGTAAAAGTGAGAACAACACAGAAGCATTTAAAATGTCAGGATATATATTTATTTCAATAAGGTTGGTTTGTAGATTATGTTGTTTGAGACAGTCCATAGGCTGCTGTCAGCAACCAGACCAGGACACCTGTCTAGTGCAATCACCTTTCATTCTGTGTTCTGTTAATCTCATGAAACATGTGTAATAGCCACCTATTTAGCAACAAGCAGAGGAAACAGGGACAGGGGCAGTGAGAACCATAGATCTGTCCAAGCTCCCTTCTGTCAGCCTGCAAGCCTAGGACAGTAATGTCATGGACTAATGTGCCCTCAGTGTTTAGAGGTAATCTCTGGTTAAATTAGCGCTCCCACTTGGTAATTAAATTGGGTGATCAAATTTACTTTCCCCATGTCCCCATTGAAATTCACTTGTGACTCTTCACCTCCTGAGGCAATTTCATGTTAAAAGCAGCTATAGAGAAAACATATTGGTCTTTTGCCCATTCAGTCTAAGGCCTGGTCTACAGAGCGGGGGGAGAAGGGGAATCGATCTAAGTTACGGAACGTAAGCTATATGAATAACACAGCTGAAGTCGACGTACTTAGATCTACTTACTGTGGTGTCTTCACTGCGGTAAGTCGACAGCTGACGCTCTCCCGTTGACTCTGCCTGTGCCTCTCGCCCTGGTGGAGTACCAGTGTCGACGGGAGAGCGCTCGGCGGTCAATTTATCGCGTCTAGACTAGACATGATAAATGGACCCCTGCTGGATCGATCGCTGCCTGTCAATCCAGCGGGTAATGTAGACAAGCCCTAAGAGGGTCATTCCTTCCTTACTCATCTGAGAAAAGCTGTTTTGGCCTGCAGTAAGTAAACATGGTACTACCACATTTCCAAACTCTCAACACTTCACATCTTCCCAATCACCAAACTCCATAAGGGGAATTAATGACAATGAAATAGAGAAAGTAGGTGATAATGCCCTTGTTATCTTGAATCCTCCATCACACCACCTTCCTAAAAGTAGTTGGAATTCAAAAGTGAACATAAAATAAATTTTGCTGTACTATTTGCTATTCCAGGTGTGGGTAGTGCATTCATACCTGTTTGTTCTTTCTCAGTTCACAGCCCATTGCTGCAACAATGCCAGAGTCAAGAAATGCCAGCCTATCTCAGACCAGGTAATTAAATGGGCATTCAGGAGCTCAAGTGGCAGAATGACCAATATCCATGCCAAGAAGAGGAGAACAAGGGCAAAATCATTCTTGAGTTTAAGAAGAATACAAAAGGGTTAGTGACAGCCTATCAGAAGGGGAGCAAGATACAAAAGTTTGAGGAGAAACAAAAGGCTTTGTCTGAACACCAGAAGAAATTCAGGTTTGAGGACAGCAATGGATGCCATGATGGAGCAAATCGTCATGAGAGGAAAATGTGTTTTTTGTAGCAGAAATTCTACAGTGAGCTCTTCAGAGAATATATACAGACATCAAGACAAACTAGAGGACCCTAGCCTGTCCCTGCACAAGTCGATTCACATATGCAGCATGTATCAGCTTCTGAATTCAGTACCATGGCACAGGCCAATAGCAGTGCATACTACACCCTCTGGTTTTCACCTATTTCCTCCCAAGGGGCATAATCATGGAACTCCACCCCAGACTTACAGAGAATGGAAATCAGGAATCCACACAGCATTTCTTTCCCATGGTGCCTAGCCCTAGTGGCAGACCATGTTTTGTTTTTGTTTGTGATTTTCTTGCATTGTTTTGTTCTGATCACTATTATTTATTGAGGATGTTCTGCATACTTTATATTAAAGAAAGTTGGTTCTCAGCCTTTGTCTTTATCAACATGTCAATAAGAAGATTTTATTAACCCCCAAGCATCTCCTCATTAAATTATATTCAGCACCTGATTACTTTAGTCTTCACTACTCCATAAGCTTCCTTTTGCAATTGTTATATAATCAAATTACTACTGAATATCCATGTTTAATCCTGCCACCTGCAAATAAAACAATCCTAAATAACAATAACCAATGAATATATTATAGTCTGGTACATTTATAGGTGCCCCTCTTTGTCCCCTCACATTCCCCTACATTTACAAATAAACTGCATAGTATTTCTGAATAGGTCTACATACCTGGTGCTAGTGGCATTTAAAGTATCAGGCTCCTCTGCTTGTCTCTCTGGCTGTGCATAATTTGTATCAAGTTCTGTGACTTCCACAGTCTTTTAAACACTTTACCTTGCTTTCATGAATGTTGTGTCGACTATAACCAGGAGATATTATGATAACCTTATGTGGATTGCACTGTCGTGTGTCAGCAGGTGCTGCCACATTTCTACAATTGTCTTGCCATTTCCTTTTCCCCTGTGAGTGGAGCTCACATCCCTGCTAGTCTGGCACTGAAACTTCAGGCCCAGCTCCCTATTTAGATAAAGGTTTCCTTCCTCATCCAGAACTTCTGCAGCCACTGCTACTTTTCCAAGGCCTTGAGAACAATAAAGGCCCACGAGTGTGGGGTTGAAGTCTTGACTCAAAAATGGCATTGCACCAAGCAAATGTCCTTTTCAGGTAATTCATGGAGGCAATAGAGTGGGCAACAGAGCACCTCACTGGAGATGCAGCACAAATTCCATTTACTGATGGTCTTTGTCTCTGGCTTTCCAGCTGCATACCTGGAACAGCTTCTATTGCCCATGATCCTGGGCCTTTAATGGCACTAGATAAAGAATTTTCAGGAGCTGCAGCAAAAAATTGGGTCTCTGAGCTATGAGCAACCTGATTGTTTTGTTTGGTTGCCATTGTGTTGCAAAACTGTGTGTATATCCTAGTGACTTATGGGAGTTTGACCTCTTTTCTCACATTTCTCTAGAACTGCTTTCAAAATTCCCACAAGTCACTGCTGCAAGGAAGTGTACTTTGAGCTGGATGATAAGTATACAGAAAGCAGTACATCTTGTCTGATGCTTGACAAGAGTGCTATGCGTGGACATGACATAGTACTGCACTCAAAACAGGATGGTTAGTCTGGAGGCACTGTACTGCTCTTATTTATACTGGTGCAGTCTGACTAATTCACTTACTAATGGTACCATCTCTAGCGTAGATGCTCCCTGACAGAGCAGAAGGGTAAGATTGTACTAGAAAAAGCAACCAGCAAGAAAATATAAGATAAAGCAGAGGCCCATTCAATTACTTCAATGTAACACAGTCTAAATGAGTGAGAAAGAAGGGAAGGTAACTATTCTCCAACAGAGAGTCTGTATTGTCTTCGTATATTTCCTTCCACAGATGCCTTGTTACAAAGAGATAATTACTGGTTCTCTTTGCTGGCAAACAGATCTGTTTCCTATTTTCCCCATACCTCTACCAGTTTCTGGAAAATATCTAGATTCAGACCTATGGTTTTGCGCATATAGCTATTGTTAATATAATTGTTAACATAATCTGCCACCACATTCTTTCTCCCTTGGATATGCCCTGCTTACAAATACAGATTCTTGATCATAATTCTTTGGATATTTCCACTGATAGATTTCTCATCCGTGCAGACCTGCATTTTTCTTTCTTGTTCAGATAAGGTCTGTATACTCCATTAGAGCCTTTCAGAAGCCACATATGAATCATCTGTAGAATGTTGAAAGCTTCCAAATTATTAATGCTGATTAGTTTATACTCTGTTTCTCTCCACTGCAGACCAATCACCTTACTTGAATTGTCCATTTAGAGATGCTTTCCAACACATCCTTGGAAAGCTGTGTCCAAAACAATGGGTGGTAAAAGTGGCAGAAAAGAATGAAGCTGAAGAAGTATCATTAATGACCTCCAGCACAGTAGATATTCTCCAGTTCACTTCTGTTAGACTAACCTTGTGATCCCAATTTTTCTGTTTCTTTCTTTCCTGGAGCAGACATGCTTGCAGTCCAAGTAATAAAAGTTGTCATCCAAAATATAGGTAGTTATGATAGCCCCTCTCCTAAGATTTTATCTAACTTTCATTACGTGTCTGTTTCTGTGGTCATGATTTTTTGACAAAGCTATCGTTTTTCCTCTCTTTCCTGAGGGAAATTCTGTTCCTATGTAAACCAAATTGATAGTTAATCTTCAAAATTCCAACTCTCTAAGCAGCATTGATTGTACCTCTCATGCATTGGTACACTTGGCTATGCATTTTAAAAAGATGGTGTAGCCATTAATTATTCTTTGCAGGCTGCAACCTTCAAATCTTTCAAGCTGTCCATTCTGAATGTTTTAATTCTTTACAATGCATTTAAATTATTAAAAATCAACAAGGCTGCACACTCCCCTGAAGCTGTCTTTACTGTAAAGAGGATGTTTCAACAGATTCCTGTTCCCCACTTTCTGCTTCTTCTGTCAGCTCAAACATCCCAGGCTTCACACATTCTTTTATCTCCTCTCTCAAAGTTGACCTGGACTCCTTGTCTAATGAAACACCCAGAGGCTCTCATACTTGAAAAGTGCTTCCATGAAATATATATTTAGCTTTTCTTGATTCCTAGGGTAACAATGTATATAGTGACTCTAACTTCTTCTAAATTATTACACCTTCCAGAAATACGCCAGTAGTTGTACTGATGTAGTACTGCTAGTATTTTAAAAGCTGTTATCAGCATCTTCACAAAGTGTTTTCACACATGTCTTTCCTTATCAGAATGCATCATTTTCTGTTAACTGATGGCTCACTTTCTACTGGGAGACTGAATTATGGCCAATGGTTCTACACATTCTACTCCACTTTCATTTGGTAATTTGGAGTTGTGTAAGGCACCCAGCTGTCACACCATTGAACAATTGTAACCCATGTTTTTCCACCAGCTGGCATTTGGGCTTCTGGATGGCCTCAGTTGTCTTCTTTGATCAGTTCTGAGAACATTTCTAGAGGTTAAATAAATACTCAAGTGTCCCACTCTTTGTCCCCCAACAGTTCCTACACAATCACCAGCTGAACGGGCCAACTTGCATCTTTTAGATAGGCACAAATCACGCAGTGGTGATGCCTCAAATTCCCCCAGTATTTTTCATCCGAAACATGACATTAGAATTAGAATATCAAATTCAAATAGCTGGGAATCTGGATTGGAAATGTACTGTCTACTTCCTCCTCCTCTTACTGTGCATCTTTCAATATCCACAGTTCAACTTGTCTTCTACTTTCCTTCTTTAGTATTGTTCATCCTGCCAGTACTCCTGTCAATTTACTGAATAGCAGATGTAAATCTTGCACCATAACAAATTATAATAATAAAAACTACTTTTTATTTCCATAATGCCTTTCATCCAAGACTCTGAAAGCCCTTACAAATATTAATAAATTATGCCTAAGAACAGCTCTGAGCGAGATAGATCAAGCATTAGCTCTACTTTACAGATGGAGAAATTGAGACACAGAGGGCTTTCAGTAATTTGCCTTAGTTCATAGAAGAAATGACTGAGAACAAAGAATAGATCCCAGATTTTCTAATACCCATTCTTGGGCTTTAGCCACAAGCTCATTCTACATATTCTGACTTTGGTTGAATCTGAAAAATCGAGTCTGTCAGATAATATGTTTGTGACAGGGTTGTGAAGATGGAATTAATTTTTATGTATTGTGCATGATCCCCGTACAAGCAAGTTTACAAAATGTATATTCTGTACTCCTGCTGTATGAGAAGATCCAGGACACTCCTTTTTTCTTTAGGCTGGGTTGAGGAATGTTGAACCTCCCCTCCCACCAAAACATCAGATTACACATTCTCCTTCGCTCATGGTTTTATACATGCAATAATTCAGCTCCCTTTATGCTCTGAATAGTGTACTTGTGGCTTTACTCATTCTTTCATTCTTAACTGCCGTCTGTAAATACATACCCACTTCAACTTTTCTTAGTTGTGTTCACATCATACTGTTATATGTAGCTGCACCTTTTGGTTACATGTGTTATCTTGTGAAAAGTCTGGGTTTAGAGTACTGTGAAGCAAAGTTGACTATGGTTCAAGTGAGAGGAGAATCATATCCTAATAAGAAGTATCTTAGCTTATTAGGCATCATTTGATTTATGATTGTGGAAGTAGTTCTTTACATTTTTGTTTTGGCTTGTCAGTTTTTTAACTGTGAAAACTTCCTTGCAACAATGGATTATTTCTTTAGAGCAGTGTTTCCCAAACTTGGGGCACCGCTTATGTAGGGAAAGCCCCTGGCAGGCTGGGCCGGTTTGTTTACCTGCCCCGTCCACAAGTCTGGCTGATCCTGGCTCCCAATGGCCACAGTTCGCTGCTCCGGGCCAATGGGAGCTGCTGGAAGCGGCGCGGGCTGAGAGACGTACAGACTGACACTTCCAGCAGCTCCTATTGGCCTGGAGCAGTGAACCGCGGCCAGTGGGAGCCACAATTGGCTGGACCTGCGGATGGGGCAGGTAAACAAACCGGCCCGGCCTGCCAGGGGCTTTCCCTACACAAGCAGCGTCCCAAGTTTGGGAAACACTGCTTTAGAGGGACAGTTACCCTCTTCATCAAAATTAAAATGCTTCAAAATGTTGAGAAAAATCTACATGCTAAATGGTTCTGGTGGTAAGCTAACTAAATACTTTTTACCTTTCAGGTTGAAAATTAGCTGCAATATGTATGATGATATACTTCCCCTTATATCTGAGAACTGAACTGAGCCATGAGAATGTCATCTCTTCATGCTCCTTGTCCTCACCACTCTCCCATCCAAGGTGGATGTTGTTTCTGAATCTGAGTTTTCCCATGAGATATCACATTGTCATGGCTAGTATATTTTCTAAATCACGTTTAAACTGAGAGGTGGTGCTTTCAATCCACAAATTCTGTTAAAGATTGAGTCTGTTTTTAGTAGACAGAGGGCGCCTTAATTATGAAATAATAAGAAGAAATTGGTATGGGTCAGAGTACTTGTTTAGAAAGTACTGCAGAACTCTTTATTTTAATGCAAACGAGGGTAGCCATGTGTTTGCTTTATATTCTTGTCACATTCCCATCTGCTTCTGAAGGTATGTTCTGATGCTTGCCAGTTGCTAGAAAGAAATACTAACATTAATTTTCACTGATTTTTCAAATGGGTGAATATAGCAAAAATAATGTAAAGTGAATATTTTCAGTTGTATAATATGTTCAGCACATGAAACTAAAGTAGATCCTGTAGCTGGTTTTAACCTAAGTTTTCAAAAAGTATATCAAAATTTGTCCAACAAATATTTTAAGATAATAAATATTATCTATTTATTATCTGAGAAATATCATAACACAATAAGAGAGGTTGAACAGATGTACCATTAAATACAAATACTAGAATTAGGCAGTTGTAAGAATAGTTTTTAAAAAATGCCTGGGCCTGGAGTGTACATTTTGCAGGCAGTACTACTGTAGCAAGGCACTAATCAGCTAAGTACCATAATCCTCCTTATAGGGTAAATTCTTACTTGACCTCCAGCTATATACAGCACATGATAACAGTATTAAACTATAGCCCTCCTCTCATACTCTCAACAGCTTCCCCACTGGGTCAACTCTCTGTCTTGAATTATTAGTATTAGTTTTGTTTTATGCACTGTACCTTTTTCTAGATGCCTTATGTCTTGTAATTATATTTTGGAGGGAAAAGGATTGTAAAGAAATATCCAGCAAGTTGTATCTACTCATTAAGAGACTGTTCATATGATTACACTGAAGCTAGAAGGATTAAATGAAAGTGCTAGTCAGCACAGAAATTGATGTATTCTCATGATCATGATGCTTGCTACTTCCCAGATGTGCAGTGGCTGTTCAGAAGGTAATGCCAGGAAGAAAGGTGCTGAATATGCTTTGTGAAAACAATGTATTATGCTCAGTATTTGTTGTCCTTTTGGGGGAAATTAGGAAAATATATCTTATTTTAAACAAAAGATTTATCTCAGGGATTGGAAGATAATGTACTGAGCATTAGGCACAGGAGTATAGCTGTTGTGTCTTTAGCAAGGTCTCATACACTTGCTGATTTTTTAATTCGGTATTTTAACTTGAATGACATTATCCACAGCTTATAGAATTTCCTTGCAATACTGCATTTGTTTTAATTGTAGTTTATGCAAACTTTTGGAATTCTACTATTAATATTAGTGTTTTTCTGTATCTCAAATGCCATTTCTTAATAGTTCAGTACATAGTTTGTGGACATCCTTCCTTTTTATTCATGTGATCTCCTTTACATGGAGCACTCAATTATTATTTAGCTCATCTTTTATTTTATTACTGTATTATAATTGGTAGAGGGCCTCATTCTTCTCCCACTGATTGCAATCAGAGCAGGATTGAACCTAATAATTTTGATGTGCATTGTGACTAGTTAATTTAGTAAAGGAATTTAGCATTTTAGTATTATATTCAACATGTTAAATAAATTGTTTTCTGGAAAAAGTAAGTCAACTACAGTTCATAGAGCTATAAAACATAGAAATCAGTAAGTTTGAAAATGTTCACTAATAACTAAAAACCAAAGAAAAGTTCTGGAATATTTTACCTGTCTTATGAGGGGTAAGTGTTCATCTGTGAAGCTGACTAAAAAGACTATGAGATCGAAGTATCTAAACTATTAATTTGTCTGTTATTATGTTCATAGTTATTTGCTACAGTGAATTCACAAGTGTGTGTGTGTGTGTTGTTTCCAGTTTCTTTCTAAATCATGGTAAATTAGTGAACTTTCAAATAAAACTAAGTATATACTTTGGGGCTACAGTTCAAAATTATTACATGATCTTCAAAGAGGACATTTTATAAACTTCATGTTTCATAACTATAAAAGTAATTCTGCTCATTTGTTGAGGCTAATTCTGTTTATATTTCTCTAAGTTAAATAGTTAAACATTAATAATATTTGTTGTAAATATCAGTCATAATAAAATGATTACAGCATCTTTCATTATCAGTATCATTTTCCCACATGCAATGCTCTTGATGAAATAAAGAAAAATATTATTTTTGAACTTGAAAATTGTGATTTTTAAACAAAGGAATCATAGATTAGAAGCTTTGCAGACAAACAAAGGAGTGTCTAAAGTCCTTTTGGTTCTTTAACTTAAAATGGCAGAATATTTTATAATTTTGGTTGCACAAAGCTTCTCTTTCTCAGTTTAGCCAGTTTCCTACACAAGTTAAATTATCCTAGAATCAGTGGTATTGTGGACTAAACATGTATTGGATGCTGCATTTTTTTATAAGGTGTATATTCTTTCACAATGAAAGTCCAGGTTGTTTTGTATATCTCTGCAATCACATTTTGTTCAAAATGAGGTTATCATTGATAAATGTCATTATGTTAATGATTTTGTTACCACAAATGTCCTTTCACTCTGTTGATACCAGACTAAGCCCATAGTGAGTGTTTTTCTCTATTCCAGTTAAAGCTAACACAGATCAGCAACTGCAGTGTGATTTTTTTCATGCTTCAGTAAACGTTATAACCTTCATTGCAGACTTAACTCAGTATTGCCTCAAAATTGTTAGATAGAAAGCATTACATTGGTGCAAGGTATTGTTATAAAATGTGATTTGTAAGGAGATTGTTGAATTGAGAAATTAAGTGATATTTCAGATAAATTTTATTTACTGATTTGCTTACACAATTCAATGCTGGACCAACTGCAGCACTGTCTGTTCAAAGGACTATTAGTTAAAGTAGCCTGTAAAATGAATATATTTGTTGTGTATCACACTGTAGGCTGCTGAATTGACTCAGCACAAAAAACACAGGGTCAGCTGTATGTGTCCCATTTCCCAGTGGAGTGAGAAACCAAATAAAAAGCACAGATATAGGAAAGATTCCATGCAATATAGCACTGTACAGTATGTAAGAATTGGAAAAAGGGAGGTCTGGGGTGAAAGTGAAAGTACCGGTAGTTTAAAGCATTTTTACAGGAAGAGGTTAATATTCTCAATAAGCTGGAGCAATATCTGTTTTTGAAATGTTTGCAAATGGTTGCTTATGTAGAATATGATTCAGCAATACTGCATCAGGAACATTATGTACACAGAATGAGAAAATGACTGAAATTAATACAGATACAGCATTTGTAACACTTACAAAACAGTTAAAATTTGGCTGGATTCATTACTGTGGAAAAGAAAATACAAGGAAATATTTTGATAAAAGAATCTCATTGCAGAAGCACAGAAAAGACCCTGGATATTTCAGCCTGATCTCCTGCACTCTGCAGGATTTTCTCTCTTTAGGTCCAAAATCTGTGGTGTTTTGAGCATTCAGCTTCTACGCTCATTTGCACTTGAGGATTCCATGTCCTACATAGGAGAATAATTAAAATAAGGGGGAACACAAGAATAGACCATCAATTTCTGAGGAGTCATTCCTGCTGCAGCCAGTGGCCCCAGTGCCTCACTTGCCAAGTCCATGCAATCCTCAGCCCCTGCCTTCTAGCTCACCCTCCTCATCTGTGATAGGTGACACAAGCTGCTGGAAGTGGGGCGAGTCTGGCCAAGTGCCCTGGGGGTAGCCCTGGTGCAAGAGCTATCCTACAGTTAACCCACTGACCACTCAAGCTAGGCCCCACCAGCTCTCCCTCAAGATGGGGGGGGGGGGCAATATGGGACCAAAACTTAGTGGCATTACAACCTGGTTCACTGGGGTTTCAGCACTGCTCAAGTTTGGCCCCACAGCCACTCTGACATGATGCAAAGCCAAATCTGAGCAGTGCTGCAACCCCATGTGTACCACGTTGCAATACCACTCACTCAGTTTTGATCCTGCCACCCCCCCATGTTGACAGAGGGCCAGCAGGGCTAAACATGAGTGGGCAGTAGGATGGCCTACCCTGCTTCTCTTTCCTGATACGGATGTACTGTGCATACAGGTGCAAGTGCCACTGATTAGCACTTCGTCACTTGGGCCCAAATGTCTTTCAGGATCCAAACGTGCAAGGTCCTGAATCTCTCCAGCTCAGGTCCAGGCACTTTTTTTTTTGCACATCTCTAAAGGATGGTTTCTCAACTACTTCTTTACAACTTACTGGAGGTTAGGAACCTAAGCATTTTTGAAAATCCCACTAGGTGCCTGTCTTTATCTTTAAGCACCTAGATACCTTTAAAATGTGTTCCTTAAAACCTATATGCATTGGAACCATTCTTAAGCAATCTCTCAAAGGAACCAAAATATTGGTAACCAAATAAAAGTGATCATCTCATAAAGGAGGAGCAAAATTTGCTCTATATATTTGGAGATTTTCTGGGGTGGTCTCTTACAAGTAGTTGCATAATACCCTGTATCTTGTACAGCTTTCCTTGTAGATTTCCAGGGGAAACTGGAGGGAACTAGATGCATGCATTGCTTCTAAAGTGTCTAGTTTGTCACTCTGAGGATTACAATAGTGCCAACTTTTGTGATTTTTGTCATGATTCTAGTGAAAAATTTTCCCATATTCATGGCCACCATCTCCTATGATGTCCATGGGGCTGAAGCCTGCAAGATGGCAACCATTTCCCTACAGCCTACAATAAAACCTGCCAAGAGTGATCACTCATGGGAGTTAGCAAAAGCAGTCACTTGTAAGAGGTTGTCTCTCTTCAAAGGTATAGTATTGTCACCCTTACTTCTGCGCTGCTGCTCCTGGTGGAGCTGCCTTCAGAGCTGGGTGGCTGAAGAGTGGCAGCTGCTGGCTATGCCCAGCTCTGAAGAGCGTAAGAAAATGTGGTCTCTGGTCATAGATAGCAGGTGGTTGCTCTTCACAATTTCTTCACAGTTAAATTATAGGGGGAAAAGTTCTATGGCCTTTGCAAGTAGTCATTTGGGACAGGTAGTTTCTTTTCAGAGGTTGTTACTAAGACAGGTTTTACTGTAACTGAATGTGGAAGTGAGGCTGTCCTTAATAAAGTTGGCTGCCACCTCCTGTTTTCAGTGAGATTGAAGCATGCCCATAAGCAAAATGGTGCCATTCTATGGTTCAAGAGGCTGAATAGGACACAAGGACTGTGTTAGGGTTGCCAACCCTCCAAGATTGTCCTGGAATCTCCAGGAATTAAAGATTAATCCTTCATCACATGACATAATCTTTAAACTTCCAGGAATACATCCAACCAAAATTGGCAACCCTAGTGGGGAGCAGCAGGTAGTAGGACATTGTGAAAGGCAGATGAGGATTTTGAGGAGGAGCAGGGCAGTGGGGGGAGCAGGAGGAAGATTTAGGGGTTGCAGGAGAATGGGGTGCAGAGGAATGTGGGGGCAGGAGGGAAGCTGAGGGGGTGCAATGATGGGGGTGGGAGATGGCGGGCACAGAATGGCAGTTCCCTCAGCCTGATGGTAGTGGTGGGTAAGGAGAATCCCTCTGAGCAGCCAGCGGAAGGCAGTGTTGCCAGTTCTCACAAACTGATTGTGAGTCATGGGATTTTATTGCCTGAAGGAGAAACTTTCGCAATCCCACAGTTTCCAGGGCTGAGCACAAAGCCAGAAATCTGTATGAGCCTCGAGACTAAGGACACAGACCTGCTCTGCCACTGATCCCTGCCTTCATGTATGGCCTTATAACACAGAAAGGCGTAGAAGGCATGAGAAGGGGTGACCAGAGAAGTGGTATTCCTTGGTCCCAGCTAGAGAAGTCTTTGGACAGTAGGAAGCAGAGAAGATTGCTGCTGAGTTAAAATGGTAATAGGGAAACTGTCATCCATTTCCTATCTCAGGGATGAGGATAAGGTAAATGACGTCACCATCTGGGCAGCCAAGGAGAGGTGTACATTTTTGTGTGCATTAAAGGCTGACTTTTCAACCTGCAATTATCACCCATGTTGATAGAGGACTAGAGGGGAGTTAAAAAGTAAAAAAGACCAACTAAAACCACAATTTAAAAAAAATCTTACAGTTTTTGAGGCGCTGACCTAACTTTTGATCTCTTGAGGTTGGCAATGCTGATGATAAAATAGTACTGAGCAGGTACAGTTTTCATATTACTTCAAAGTAACTCATTTGTGTATGGAAAATATATTTTGAAAACATGTAAGTAAATTTGTTTTGTACATATTGCATATTCGTCAGTGCTCATTATTATAAATGTTCTCCCCTGGTTGCATGCTCATTTATGACAGTGTTGAAATGGCTTTTTCTCTTTAGCAAAACAATGGCACCTGTGATTAAAAAAAAAGCTAGTTTTTCTAATGCTGGGAACAGAAATAATCTTTCCCAAGAAATTCCTTTTAATTCTTTATAGATACTAAACATAATTTGTCAGATCTATAACACTGAAATATTTATATCTTTGAAAATCCAGAAAAAATAATCTTTTTCACAATAATAAACATACACACAAAACCCCTAACAAGGTAAATCCATCATCTTTCTAATTCTGTTACATTATGTATGATGCAAACATTTTTACATTGTTATTAAAATTATATTTGTTTCTCAGTAATTTGGTTTGTAGGAAATGAAGAGCAAACTTTTTGGTAAATCATAACTAGACTATGCAACTAGGCAATTAATTATTGTATTTGTGAATAGATGACTATGGTCCAGGCTAAACCAAGTATTTCTTTTTATGTTTAGCTATGCAATAACATCTCACCTGTGTGAAAACTGTAAGCCTGTGTAGATAAATGTAGCGCCCAACTGTTATTTTTACATGGGTTACAAGCATAACTTTTTCAACACTTCCTGTAGTGTATGTAGTACAAAATAAGATGATAACCAATTAATTGAGCTGTATGATGGTCTGAACACAGAACTGGGAGCCAGAGAGTGCTGAGCACAATTTCTGAATGTGATATAGATACCCTTTATACTGCAGTATTGGTGAATTGCAAGGGATTTTTGAGTGTAGTCACTTTTTAAAATTTAATGGAAACTTACCTCAGCCTATTTTGTTTCTTCACAAAACTCTTGAACTGATTTAAAAACAAAATACAACTGTGGATTTTCCACATGAATGAGAGTCTCATCAGGCTTAGGCTCCACCCACTGAAATAATTGCCATCAGAGAAGGTGGGGGTGGGGTGGGGCAAATTATTCCTTCTATACTTCGCTTTAAGTACTTATCTTCCAACTTTTCCAGCATGGTGTGGGGAAGGGAATCAAGTAAATTGACTGTTTGAGCAGATGGAGGTCAGATTACAGCTGAGCTATTTGAATTTCTATGGTACTAATGATGTCACTACCTCACTGTAAACAAGTTTTCCCCCGATTTGAAGGTAAGGATGGGACACACAGCTAAATATCTTAGATCTGGCGGAAAAAAAGGGAAAGCTTTAAAAACATGTTAGTGTGAATTAATAGCAAATATATGTGAAGGTTGTTAGGATTTTTTTCTTTACAGTTTATCTTTAATCTGCTTCAGCTTTCACATCTGGAAAATTGGGATAATATTTATGTAATGTGCCTCACATACATGTTTAAATATAATATTTGTGATGTACTTGGAAGTTGAAAAATACTATATATATGTTTATTTATTTTTATTAATTAAAAGGAGCAGAAATCAAGCTGCCTGTGCTCACTTTACAATCAAATGGTGACCTTTTCAAAACGTGTTAATTTTCAGAAAAATTACCACAAAGATTGCCTTTTTGACCTGATAGTTGGATGTTGCACATCAGAATTATTGACACATTCTCAAGGCCATATTAGCTTTGAATGTGCCAGTGTACTTCTGTAAGCACAGCAGTAATGATTAGTGCATCTAGTTGGGGGAGCAAAATGAAGGGTTTTTATAAGATACGTTAAAAGTAGTTAACAGCAAAGAATGGATTAGATGGAAGCTCATAATGATCAGTGGGAATTAGCTTGTAATCTAAAAATAACAACAGATATATAAGGTGGTGTTGTAGCCATTTTGGTCCCAGGATATTAGAGAGATAAGGTGTGATTCCACCCTGAGAGAGGTGAAGTCGCAGGGCTAGGCACCTGTGTGGGTTCACTGTGAGACCAAGAAGGGGTCAAAGATTATGAATGGTAGGAGGGAAAACAGCAAAATAAAGGCAATGGACTTCAAGAATGCAGGCTTTAGCAAATTCAAAGACTTGGTAGGAAAGATCCCCTGGGAAGCAAGTCCAAGGGAAAAAAAGAGTTCAGGAGAGTTGATAATTTTTTTACAGCAACATTATTAAGGGCACAAGAGCAAACTATGCCTATGAATAGGAAAGATAGGAAGTATAGTAAGAGGCCACCCTGGCTTAACCCAGAGATCCTCAATGACCTGAAACTCAGAAAAGAATCATACAAGAAATGGAAACTAGTTCAAATTAGAAAGGATGAATATAAAAAAATAACACCATGCACGTAGGGATAAAATTTAAAAGGCCAAAGCACAAAATGAGATTAAACTAGTTAGGGACATAAAGGATAACAAGAAAGCATTTTATGAATACATGGGAAGCAAGAGGAAGACCAGGGACAGGGTAGGCCCATTACTAAATGAGGACGGAAAGACAGTAACAGAAAACACAGTGATGACCGAAGTTTTAAATGCCTTTTTTTGTTTCATTTTCACCTAAAAAATTAGCATTGATCGGATGACTAATATAGAGAACATCAGTGTAAATGGGGTAGGATCTGAAGCTAAAATAGGGAAGGAACAAGTTAAGAATTTCTAAGACAAGTTAAATGTCTTCAAGTTGTCAGGGCTTGATGAAATACATCCCAGAATACTTAAGGAACTTGCTGATGAGATCCCTGAGCATTAGCAGTTATCTTTGAGAACTTATGGAGGATGGGAGACATAACTGGGGACTGGAAAAGGGCAAATATAGTACCTATCTTTAAAAGGGGGAATAAGGACAACCCAGGGAATTATGAACCAGTCAGCTTACCTTCGGTACCCAGAAAGATAATGGAGCGAATATGAAAACAATCAATTTGTAAGCACCTAGAAGAAAATAAGGTAATAAATAAGAGTCATCATGGATTTGTCAAGAACAAATCATGTCAAGTCAACCTAATATCCTTCTTTGACAGGGTAACAAGCCTTGTGGATAGTGGAGAATTGGTAGATATGGTATATCTTGACTTTAGTAAGACTTTTGATACTACCTCTCACAGCCTTCTCACAAACTAGATAAATATAGCCTAGATGAACCTACTATAAAGTGGGTGCACAACTGGCTGGAAAACCACACTCAGAGAATAGTTATCAATTGATCACAATCAAGCTGGAAGGGCATATTGAGTGGGTCCTATAGGGATCAGTTCTGCATCTGATTCTGTTCAATATTTTCATAAATGATTTGGATAATGGCCTAGAGAGTATACTTGTAAAGTTTTCAGACAATATCAAGCTAGGAGGGATTGCAAGCGCTTTGAAAGACAGGATTAAAATTCAAAATTATCCTGACAAACTGGAGTAATGGTCTGAAATAAATAGGATGAAGTTCAATAAGGAAAAATAAAAAATACTGCAGTAGGAAAGGAATAATTGTACAAATATGAAACAGGAAATGATCATGTAGGAAGGACTATTGCAGAAAAGGATGTGGGGATTAGAGTGGATCACAAACTAAGTATGGGTCAACAACATAATACTGTTGCAAAAAAAGCAAACATAATTCTGAGATGTATTAGCAGGAGTGGCATAAGTAAGATACAAGGAGTAATTCTTCCATGCTACTCAGCACTAATAAGGCCTCAGTTGGAGTATTATGTCCATTTATGGGCACTACTCTTCAGTAAAGTTGTGGATAAATTGGAGAAACTCCAGAAGAGAGCAACAAAAATGATTAAAGGTCTAGAAAACTTGGCCTACAAGGAAAGATTGGGAAAAAATGAATTTCTTTAGACTGGAGAAGAGACGACTGAGTGGGGACAAAACAGTCTTCAGGTACATAAAAGGTTGCTATACAGAGGAGGGTGATAAATTGTTCTTCTTTACCCCTGAGGACAGAACAAGAAGTAATGAGCTTAAATTTCAGAAAGGGAGATTTAGGTTAACTGTTAGAAGAAATCCTAACTGTAAGAGTAGTTGAACACTAGAACAAATTACTGAGGCAGGTGTGAAATCTCATTGGCTTGAAATTTACACCAGGAAATATAGAAGTTTGTAAGATGGTTGTCATGCTGTGGAAGTGGTGTAAATACTTATATTCTATTTTTAAAATGTTTAATTATTACGACATTAACATTTTTCTTTGTAACATTTTTGGCTTCAGTGAATTATGAACCTTCAATAAATACACAACATGGCATACTCTCGTTAAGTTTCTTCAAAAAAAAAAGTAAATAAAAGAGGTGCAAGCATACTTGCAATCAGAAAAGAAATCAGTGGAATGATTGTGTTTGAATCTGCCGACTACAGTACCTTCTTAATCCATTTAAAGTAACAGATATATTTATGCTATTGGAAGTATCAACAGAATTTTCTTACCTGCTGTTTGTCTTTGTTTACTTAGGAAAAGAAGCCCATCAGTATCGAGAGATCAGAATAGAAGATACGACCAAAGGGACGAGAGAGACGAATATTCACAGCATGCTACATCAGACAGTGCAATGCCAAGGTCACCATCAGATTATACAGATAGGCGATCACAGCGTGGGTCTCAGCTGTACAAAGAACCTGAACTTGGTGACTACAGAGATTCTAACAGAAGAAGTCGCAGACGTTCCAAAGAGTATTCTGTAGAGGAAGATGAGGTGCAGAACAGAGAGGAATATGAGAGGCAGAGGCGAGAAGAGGAGTACCAGGCACGATACCGAAGTGATCCTAATTTGGCTCGTTATCCTGTCAAACCACAACCATATGAGGAACAAATGCGTATCCATGCTGAAGTATCCCGAGCACGCCATGAACGAAGACACAGTGATGTCTCGTTGGCAAACACTGAACTGGAGGAGTCCCGGATATCTATGCTGAGGATGGAACGACCGTCAAGGCAAAGATCTATATCTGAGCGCAGAGCTGCCATGGAAAACCAACGTTCATATTCTGTGGAAAGAACTCGAGAGGCTCAGGGACCAAGTCCCAACCGTCCGAGGACAACAAATCATAGCCCTCCAACACCTAGGAGGAGTCCAATTCCTCTTGATAGGCCAGACATGAGGCGCACTGATTCATTAAGGAAACAGCACCATTTGGATCCCAGTTCTGCTGTACGGAAAACAAAACGTGAAAAAATGGAAACCATGTTAAGGAATGATTCACTCAGCTCAGATCAATCTGAGTCAGTCAGACCTCCACCACCAAAGCCACACAAAACAAAAAAGGGAGGTAAAATGCGTCAGGTTTCATTGAGCAGCTCAGAAGAAGAATTGGCTTCTACTCCAGAATATACCAGCTGTGATGATGTAGAGATTGAAAGTGAAAGTGTTAGTGAAAAAGGTAAGACTTAATTTTTTTTTACTATTTCAATATTTAATATGGGTCATTGTTTATTCCATTGTATTTTATCTTATTTAATATACTTGATTGAATCATGTGATCTATAGCTGTTCCCAAGAGGTTTTCAGTTTCACATGGTGGGGTTTTTTTTGCTTTGTTTTTTTATTTTGAAATATGTTTAATGACAAATTGCAGTAAGGGTAACATGGAGAAGAACATTACAGTTTATAAATTCATTTGAATATGCTACTCATTTTTGACAGGGACAACTGTGCCTGTTGAATCTTTCAGTTAACTCTTTCAAGTATCTGGGTTGTGTTGTCACAAAAGATTTTCTTGGTCAAATGATTGGATGAAATCACAAACCTGTCAAAAGGCTACATTTTTAATGATGTTGGCTGAAACAGTAAAACATTTAGGACCAAATTCTTCCTTCAGTTACGCTTGTGAAAGCTGAGTGATATCAGTGTGGTTGCGTAGATGAAAGAAAGGGAAGAATATGACCCCTGTTTGTTAAATATGTGAATCTATGTAGCTGAGAGGTGAGGAGGTGAAGGTTAGTGGTTGGTATGGATTGTGCTTCAGAGAAGACATACACACAAATTTTATGTTCCTGTAGCAGAAATGCTTATCTGACCTGTGTATCAGGAAGTCAATTTGTCTGTTTGTTAGGCACATGCAAAAATGGCTCTATTTATCTAACGTTACAAAATAACATTTCTTCCCCATTACAGACTAAAATGGTTTGAATATGCTGCTGTAAAAAGCAGATGAAAAATCAGAATAGCAAAACTGGACTGGGAGTCTCAGTAGTGCTTACGGTTGCCAACTTTCTGATTGCAGAAAACTGAACACCCCTGCTACGGCCCTTTCCTGAGGCTCCATCCCTGCCCCACCCCTTCTCAAAGGCCCTGCGCCCACTCACTGCCCCCCACCCTTGCTCACTCACTCATTTTCACTGGACTGGGGTAGGGGTTGGGGTGCAGGAGAGGGTGAGGGCTCCGGCAGTGCAGGCTCCTGAATTGGTCCAGGGACGAAGGGTTAGGGGTTTAGGAGGGAGCTTCATGCTGGGGGGTGGGGCCAATGGTTTTGGAGTGTGGGAGGGGGCTCTGGGCTGGGGCCAGGGGTTGGAGTGTGGGAGGGGTGAGGGCTCCAGATGGGGGTGTTGGCTCAGGGCTGGGGATGAGGGGTTTGGGGTGCAGGAGGGGGATCTGGGCTGCAGTAGGGGGTTGAGGTACAGAGGGGTGAGGGCTCCAGCTGGGGGTGTGGGCTCTGGACTGGGGCCAAGGGGCTCGGAGTGGGGCAGAGGGCTCAGGGCTGGGGCAGGGGGTTGGGGTGTGGGAGAGGGTATGGGGTGTGGGCTCTGGGAGGGATTTTGGGTGTTTGAGAAACCCTGTGCTAAATATTGTCCAGCATAAAAAATTACTGTTTTTCTTTCCACAGATTGTTTTTGATATCCCCACCAAAACTGGCAGATGTTTTTTCTTTGGTAGAAAGAGGGTCTAATAAACTTACATTGGTGTAAACAGGAGGCACTCCACAGAAACCAATATAATACACAAATATAAAACTAGTGTAAGAGAAGAATCAAGCTATATTTATATCACTTAACTTCATACATTTTCTGTGTTGGTATAAAGTATAATGATTGTATTAACTTTTTAACTTACATTTTATGAATATTATTTCAAAGAGTCATAATTTTATCTTCACCTAACTGCTCATAAATATTTTGGGTTCTTTAATAGTAGTGTACAAAATATTAGCTACTATGAATAGGAAACTACAACATTCATTCCAGTTTGCCTTTTACAGAGTGGCAACACCTAGCCAGTTTTGTGAGTTGAGATCAGGAAACTTATTGCTATTATTATTATCCAGAAGCTGAAATCCCATGCTGTTGCACAGGTGTGGCAACTGGGCCAAGTAATCCCCCATCTGTGCAGTCTCCTTCATACAACCAATGCAATTGTTGCCTGCAAAATTAGTTGTAGAGTAAGGGTGGTGGTTGATTGAGTTACCTTTGATGTTACAATAGTCTAGGACTCAGCATGATAGATGCATGCTTACTGAAGCTGTACACTGCACGGCTGTAATTTGTGAAGCCCAAAGGATTGAGAACTTAAAAACTGGACAGTAACAGACTGCAGAGCCCAGTGATGACTGAACTCAGTGATATTTTGAACAAAAAGAGCTCTAAACCATGCTTGCAGCTTCACTCTGACTCAATAGACATTCTAGGCTTCAGAGTTGACACACAGAGTGACAATCATACAATCTTATGATACAAATAGCATTACAGATATTGAGACCTAAATCTTGTCTCAGTTATGACAGTAAAGATCTGAATAACTCAGCTGAACTTACCCAATGAAGTCAATGACATTTATACATGTAGTCCCTCTGATAGATGTTGATGGTGGCAACCAGGGCTAGGTTACAGGGGGAAGCAGAGTTTTCCATCCCTGTAAGTCTAGCTCTGGGGCTTACACAAATTCTGGTTCCAAGAATCAAACTACTCAGTTACGTACCGTAGGGTTTACATTTAAATTCCTAGAGTGAAAGCCTGGCCCCCTTTAAATCAATAGCAACATTCCCATTGACTTCAGGGGAGTCAAGATTTCATCCCTAATGTTTATGACTTAACCTAGCAGGGAGATGACCCAATCTAGTGTCTCGAATGAAAATATTAATGAAATGTGCACTTAGTGTATCTTGGGAAATATGATATAATACTAGATAATACTAGAATTCTCTGGAATCAAAAGATCTTGGCTATCAAAGAAATGTAATTCCTACAAAAATGCCATGAGAATAAAAACTGTTTTATGAGTTGACCTTGAGTGAGTTAATTCACATACTGTATAGCACATACTACTTGAGTAATTATTTTCATGAACAGCAAGCATTCTCGTTGGACTTAAAACGTTCACTCAGAATCCTATGCAAGCATCTGTCACAGGGAATTCTCCATAAAGACCTAGCTAAAACCCTTCTATTGCAATATTTTTAAAATAGCAAGTTTTCCAAATGCCTTGGCTGCTCCAACAAAATTTGCCCCAAATAAAATACGCTTGCATTATGCTCTCTAAGGATCCCCCACACCAGGGGAATCCTCAACTATTCCATTAGGACGGATTTTACGTCCCTTTGTTCAAGGATCATCAGACCTTAAGGCAGAACATGTAAGTGACTTGATTGTGGTCACAGAGGCAGGTGGTGTCAGAACTAGGATTAGAATGCAGAAGTATTTTCGTCTCAGAGTTGTATGGTTGGTCCACTGCACAAGGCCATCTCTTGGGTTCCTGAGCTTTCCTGGCTTTTCACCACAGGCAATATTGGCAGCTAAACAGAAGAACCTGCTCAGATGTCAAATCTTGCTATGACAGAGCTTGCTGTAGCAGCCTCTTACATCTAGGAATTGTTCCAGTGTCCTCTCAGAATTGAGTGATCCGTGGATGCGAGTTTTTGCAGGCCCCAAACACCTGCCAGTGAATTCCATGAATAACTTGCAAACCTTAGGAAAAGTTGCACTGACAAACTTTCAGCTCTTTCAGTCATTTTACATTTTCAGGGCAGTCCTTGTATGGGAAGAGGCTACAAACTGTCTTTTTTTTTTTTTTTTTGAGAAAATTAGCATTGCCATTAGGCCCAAAAGCAGTTATCACCTGCAGCCATAGGCCTGAAAGGCTGGCTCTGTGTGCTTGTAACGGCTGCAGGATGAGTGCTTAAAGGAGTATTGAATGTCTTTGGTTTTCAGTATTGGGTTTAATCTCAGTCAATGAAGGGAAGGGAATATACAAATACAAAACATATTTTATGGAACTTAATCTATGTTAATATTCTGGCAATGAAGTATAGTGTCTATGTATACTACTAGAGTATGTGTTACATTTATCAATGTGCTTCACTTTCTAACAAGATGTCAAATTATATAAATAATGGTAAATTGTATGACTTAAACAAGGCATTGCATTTGTTTTCCTACCCTACCCCTGAGTTTTTAAACTTAAAGCTGATCAAGCTTCATGATATAAATTAAGGCAAGGACATCAGCCTTTCCTTTAGAATTCCATTCTACTTCCTTTTTCATAAAAGTGATTACAAACATGGCAAAATAAGAAAATTTAAAATCTTTCATGAACCAAGGTCTCTGCTATATTGTCTGGTATCTGTCTCTGTAGTTACTATGGTGGTCAAGGTTCCCTTGCTGGGTCTGGGCCACTCTCCCAACCTGCTCCCTAGATCAGTCCCCAGCCCCAGGTTTGGGGTGCCTTTGGGCTTGCTTCTCCCAGAAGATGCAGCACCACATATGCCCTGTCTCTCTAAGCCTGCTCTTGCATAGCTGTTTGGTCCAGAGCAGGTAGGCGGAAACCAATCCTGAACCAGGGCTGAGGGTTTGGGATGTAGGAGGGGGCTCCGGGCTGGTACTGAGGGGTTCCGAGTGTGGAGGGGGCTCAGGGATGGGGTGAGGGGTTGGAGTGCGGGATGGGGGTGTGGGCTGCAGGAGGGACTTTGGGTGCGGGGTAGGGGTAGGGGTGAGGTTGGGGTCTGGGAGGGAGTTAGGGTGCAGTAGGCAGTTTGAAACTGGGGCAGGGCGTCATAACTGTAACCTAATTGTGTAGAGGAAGGTGACAAGTTAGAGAATATGTGCAGGAAAAAGGTGGTAGTGTTCTCCACCAGTGCGCCACTGTCTCTAGCCCCTATCTGTCCAGCTCCCATATAGAAGTTCAGCTCCATTACTGCCAGGTGGGATATGGCTAATTCAACTAGAGTAGGGTAGGTTTGTGGGGAACACAAAGTTGCTGAAAACAATAACTTCCCTGTCAGGGCATTAGAGCTTTCAGTGCAATTTGCCTTTTAAGTTACTGTCAGCACAAGAAGCTGCAACTTCCACTCTGCTCCTTTAACAAATCATAGAGTGAATATGGGAACTGGTCAGGTGCTGCCATTAATTGGGAGGACAGGTCAGGAGCAGTGGGATCCAACAGAGGACAGGGTCTGAGATTCATAGAGCCTTCACTCTCATTTTCTGCACATGTCAGGTCCGTGAGATTGCTAGGTCATGCCTGCCTTTTCAACACTGCTGTCAGTCCTGAGGGGAAGATGTAGCAGACTGTCTGCTGTCAAAAGGCCATATCTGGAGGGCAGACTTCCCTTCTGTGCAGTTCTAAATGGGAACTTTAAATAGGAAATACATATGCCATTTCAGATAACAAAGGTTTAGAATATGTACAGCAGGAATATGTATTTGGAACCTAAATATTACACACATTTATATTTTTCCTAAATTACAGGAGCAAAAGCTATTAGCTAGTTAGATAAAAACAATTCCTCAGATGTCAGTATTCTTATCAAATCATATGTGAGTTGTAAAAAAAAGATCCTAAATCACTAAACTATTTTTTTTAATTGTATGGTTTTACAACAAGGTGAATGCAGGGTAGCTGTAGCCATCTTAGTCCCAGGATATTAGAGAGACAAGGTGGATCTTAGAGGGTTATAGATAGTAAGACCTCAGGGGATGATATTTTGTTCCTTGAATTTGTTCAGAAAGTAGATGTTGCTTTTAAGTTTTGCTTCCTTTTTTCACAACATGAAGAAATGAAGAGCTCTGTGTGGCTAGAAAGCTTCTCTCTCTCTCACTAACAGAAGTTGGTCCAATAAAAGATATTACCTCATCCACTTTCTCTCTCTCTAACAAGGTGAATGTTTAGGTGTGCTTTAAATTGGTTTTAAAAAGCAAGAAACCCAAAGAAAGCGCTCAAGATTACACCAATTTTTAGAGCCTCGTTACAAGCCCCTAAGAGACAATGTTCATAACATTAAAAGTTGTCACAGTATTAACTGTGGCAAAGTGAACAATGAGACTCTCACTATGTCCTCAGTGTGCAGTCCTAGAAAGAACTTACCGGTAGTACTATTTATTTGTAACATTTGTAAAAAATAATATAGGCCCTAATAGTAGCTTTTGGGAGAAATTGACCATTCTGCTTGCATTCAGTGGAATGGAAACTGCCACTATTGCTGCAGATATGATTCCCATAATCATCCAAAGTGAGGAGCTCAGAATCTGTGCCTGGAAGGAGTTAGAGCTGGGCCAAGATATGGACAGTCTCTGCAGCAGTATCCATTCCAACCTCGCTCGAAGTGATTCCCAGTCTAAGTTATGTTGACTATCTATGTCAGCATTAACTTAAGTGGATTCCATCTTGCAATGTTAAAACCCTCAGGGTGTGGGGAGACACATTCTTAGGGCAGTGACCACTCTCGGAAATTAGGCCATGCTGTTAAAGAAGCTTGAGGGGCTGGGACTCAGTGCAGTGGTACAGGGCTTCTGTGTATTTGGTGCTAGCCTCTGTTAGATCCCCCAAGATTCACTGGGATCTAGGAAGATCTGTGGGTTCCATATGCCAAATACTTTGCCATTTGTTCAAGGAGGCATAGGGTTGCCAACTTTCTAATTGCACAAAACTGAACACCGTAGCCCCACCCCTTCCCTGAGCTCCCACTCCCCATTCACTACCTTCCCCTCCGTGGCTCACTCTCCCCCACCCTCATTCACTTTCACTGGGCTGGGGCAGGGGATTGGGGTGTGGAGGGTGTGAGAGCTCTGTCTGGAAGTGTGGGCTGTGGGATGGGGCTGGGGATTTTGGGCTGTATAAGTAGGGGCATTGCAAGCAGATCGAGGGATGTGATCATTCCCCTCTATTTGACATTGGTGAGGCCTCATCTGGAGTACTGTGTCCAGTTTTGGGCCCCACACTACAAGAAGGATGTGGAAAAATTGGAAAGAGTCCAGCGGAGGGCAACAAAAATGATTAGGGGCTGGAGCACATGACTTATGAGGAGAGGCTGAGGGAACTGGGATTGTTTAGTCTGCGGAAGAGAAGAATGAGGGGGGATTTGATAGCTGCTTTCAACTACCTGAAAGGGGGTTCCAAAGAGGATGGATCTAAACTGCTCTCAATGGTAGCAGATGACAGAACAAGGAGTAATGGTCTCAAGTTGCAGTGGGGGAGGTTTAAGTTGGATATTAGGAAAAACTTTTTCACTCAGAGAGTGGTGAAGCACTGGAATGGGTTACCTAGGGAGGTGGTGGAATCTCCTTCCTTAGGGGTTTTTAAGGTCAGGTTTGACAAAGCCCTGGCTGGGATGATTTAGTTGGGAATTGGTCCTGCTTTGAGCATGGGGTTGGATTAGATGACCTCCTGAGGTCCCTTCCAACCCTGATATTCTATGATTCTATGGGGATGAGGGGTTTGGGGTGCAGGAGAGGGCTCCAGGCTCGGGAGTGAGGCCAATGGATTTGGAATGTGGGAGGGGGCTGTGGCTTGAGGCAGGGGGTTGGGATATGGGAGGGGGTCTTGGCTCTGGGCTGGGGGTACAGGCTCTGGGGTGGGGCTGGGGATGTGGGGTTTGGGGTACAGGAGGGGGCTCTGAGTTTGGGGGGGGGGCTTAGGGCTGGGGCAGGTGGTTGGGGCATGGGTTTACCTTGCATGGCTCCCAGTCAGCAGCACAGCAGGCCTAAGGCAGGCTCCCTGCCAGTCCTGGCATCACGCTGCACCCTGGAAGTGGACAGCAGGTCCAGCTCCTAGGCGGGCAGCCAGGAGGCTCCGCGCGGTGCTCTCGCCTGCAGGCACTGTCCCTCCGCTCCCTTTGGCTGTGGTTCCTGGCCAATGGGAGTGCGGAGCCAGTGCTCGGGGAGGGAGCTGCATGCGGAGCCCTATGGCTCCCCCCCCCATCTAGGAGACAGACCTGCTGGCCACTTCCGGGTTGCAGCGCGGTGCCAGGACAGGTATGGACTAGCCTGTCTTAGACCCGCAGCACTGCCAACCGCATAGGCGCCGACTTCTACTGTTCCTGGTTGGTGCTCGACCCCACCCCCACCCCTGCCCCAACCCCACCCCTGCACTGCCCTCACCCCACCCACATTCCATACCTTCCCTAAAGTCCCAGTCCCTGCCCCTTCCCACCCCCATTCCACCCCCTCCTCCCAAGTCCCTGCCCCTTCTCCACCTCCTCACCTGAGTGCGCTGCATCCCCGCTTCCCCCCCCTCCTGGAAAGTCCTAAATGCGGCCAAACAGCTGTTTGGTGAAGGGAAGCGCTGGGAGGTAGGCAGAGGAGCAGGGATGTGGCGCGCTTATGGAGAGGGAGGAGGTGGGGCAGGGGGTGAGGGGAGCTTGGCTGCCAGTGGGTGTAGAGCACCCACTAATTTTTCCCTGTGGGTGCTCCAGCCCCGGAGCACCCATGGAGTCGGGGCCTATGGCCAATCAGACTTTTAATGGCCCGATCAGCAGTGCTGACTGGAGCCGCCAGGATCCCTTATCACTACATAACCCCCTCTAGTGAAATAATATAATGGGAACTCCATATATGAGAACTCACTCAGCTTCCTATCCCATACATATAGTGATCCCACAGAAGAGTAAGGTGGTCGTTAAGAAAGTGAATATTCATCTGCTTCTTGCACTCTGTAATATGAATAGTTATCTTGTTAAAATGAGCAAGATAACACATTATTTTAATAAAATCATTTTATTAATTTTGATGTGCATAATAATTGTAAATAGAACATACAAACAGCCACATAATAGCAAAGCATGTACAAACACATCGTTAGTTATGTTTTGATGCATGAAAGCAAATAAAGGGTGTATTGTAGTTCCAAATATTCTATTTTGAATTAAAAAAATTCATATAGTGAAATCAAACTAACATATAATTGTTATAGTAATATCACATATAAGCTCTAGTGCAATAGTGTGTGAGGTGTTTTACAGCTGCCAGATGATGGGGATATAGAGAGTTGGGGTGGCAGTGGGTATAAGGGACCTTCTATTCCTGTGGTAGTGGATGAGGGAAGAGAGGTGGAAAGGAAGGGTGCCATTGGCAGAAGCCAGAATCAAGATTTTTAATCTCAATACCACCCATTTCACCTGCAGTTAGCTCCCATAAAGTCAGGGAATTGGTTAACCAACAACCTAGTCTTAGGGTCATGCTGTTTAATGTAAGATTGTTGGCCAATAAAGTATCCACTATCCATAGTATACCGTAATTCAGAACAAGGGACCAGACCTTCCATAGGCTGGTCTGATTGTTGCTGCATCTGTTTCAAGTTATGACTCTGCTGTTTGCATCCAGCTGAAATGCAGAAGGTGCCCACTCCAATTTTGCATAGGATACAGTGTGTTTGTCGTGTGTGTGTGTTCCAGGATGGGATTGAAATTTTGGCATACTAATCACTCTGCTGTTCTAAATCCTAAATGAGTGGATTGTGTTCATTACCATGGTGTCATTGAAGGGACAGAGGCAGGGTTGCCAACTTTCTAATTGCAGAACACCGAACACCTTGCCCCTCCCCTGCCCCTTTCCCAAGGCCCCACCCCATCCTTTTTCCAAGGCCCCGCTCCCACTCACTGTGTCCCCGTCCCTCTGTCACTCACTCTTCCTCACCCTCGCTGACTCGTTCATTTTGACTGGGCTGGGGCAGGTGGTTGGGGTCCGGGAGGGTGTGAGGGCTCTGGCTGGGCTTATGGGCTCTGGTGAGGGGTTTGGAGTACAGGAGGAGGCTCTGGGCTGGGGCAGGAGGTTGGGGTGTGAGAGGGGATACAGGCTCTGGGTTGGGGGTGTGATCTCTGAGGTGGGGCCAGAAATGAGGGTTTCAGGGTGTGGGAGGGGGCTCAGAGCTGGGGGAAGGGATGAGGGCTCTGTCTGAGGGTGAGGCTAGGGATGTGGGGTTTGGATGCAGGATGGGGCTCTGGGCTGGGGCCAAAGGGTTTAGAATATGGGAGAGGTCTCAGGGCTGAGACAGGGGGTTGGGGTCCTGGAGGAGGTTCGGGGTGCAGTTCCTGGCCAATGGGAGCTGTGGAGCCAGCGCTCCAGATGGTGTCTGCAGGCGGGGGCAGCACGCGGAGCCCCCATGGCTGCCCCTCCACCTAAGAGCTGGAAGGACATGCTGGTTGCTTCCCAGGAGCCACGCAGAGCTGGGCACGGAGCCTGCCTGTCCCACTACTGCGAACCGGATTTTTAGTAGCATGGTCAGCTGTGCTGACCGGAACTGCCAGGGTCCCTTTTTGACCGGGTGTTCTGGTCAAAAACTGTATGCCTGGCAACCCTAGATTGAGGCTGATAGTGCTTAATGGCTTCAACAGACATGTGGATGAGGAATCCTTAGAATTGGCTAAGGATTTCATGGCCACCATCATGATGACCATGAGCTATCCTACTTTGGTACTGGCTCTCAACTCACGTAGCTGGCTGTGCTTTGGATCTAGTGTATGAGATGTGACAGGACTGGAAGTGAGACAACTAAAAACAAGGACTTTGACATGGACTGACTATTATCTCTTGCATCTTTAGGTTGGGGTGAGGCACCTGTTGCAATGGTCCATGTCTTTTTTTGTTTGAAATTGTTACCTCTCAGGGCATAATGGAGGCTGCATCTATTTGCATAGGTTGCTGTGGGGGTGTCACAGAGGTGAGGTTTGTGTTTTATAGTTTGTAGGGGGTTGAGTTCTGTTGACTGCTGTTTAATTTAATTTTTGTTTTTAAACTGTATGGGGGTCACATAGAGCTCTGGATAAGTGCCCTTTTTATTATTGTAGAAATCCAAATAAAAAAAAATGCAGACAAGTATACTTCTGTGCTATGAAGTCTCTACATTGTTACATCGTGCTATTTTAAAAACATTTTAATTATTAAAAGAAAATTGGCTGAAGGCTACAGAACACAAGTGGTTGTGTGTGTGTTTGTGTGTGTGTGTGGGGGGGGGGGTGGTGCATGCACATGGGGAAAAATCCAGGACTCAGTTCTTTTCCTAGCTTTGCCAGTGATTTGCATTGTGACCTTGGACAAGTCACTTAACCTACTAGTGCCTCACTGTGCCCATTTCCAAAATTTGACTAACAGTGCTTACCTCACTAAAGGTTGTGTGGTGAATAGCATTACATTGGTGTCAATGGGGTTCTGTGGATATGCAAAGGTGCACAAATGCACAGAACTGACTGCAGAATTAGGGCCAGGGCCAGCTCCAGGCACCAGTGAAGGAAGTCCTCAGTCCCTCTCGGAGCGCCAACTCCTGCCACCAACTTGCAGCCGAAGAATGAAATGGCGCGGTAGAGCTGCCGCCAATCGCGACTTTATATTTTTTTCCCCCTGCTTCGCCGCTTGGGGTGGCAAAAAAGCTGGAGCTGGCCCTGATTAGGGCCTAATTTTCTATTGCAGTTATCTACATTTGCAAAATTAAAACAAATCAACTTGTGAAGTGCAGGCAATATTTAGTTTTCAGCAGACTAATATCCACTTGGAAACAATTTATTTTTGTAATTTTAAAACTGATAGTTTAGTTCATTGCTTGAGGAGAAAAAAGCTTACTTTATATTGCTGAGTGCTGTTACAAGAACAGTGAATGTTTTCCTTGTTTGAACAGTGGGAAGCAAAAATGGAATATTATTTATCTGTGGCAATGTACTTGCCAGTGATCTCACTTCAAAATTTTAAGTGACAATGGGCCTGATTTTTATAGCACTTATGCCAGATAAATCTTATGCTGTGTAGCACCATCTTCAAATGAGTTATTCTTTATTTACACTGATTTAAATTAGATTCAGAATTAGGCCTACTGTTTCAGTTCTTTGCGACAAGGTTAACATCCATGTAACAGGTATGAATTGCAACAGAAGGGAAAATTGCAAGTATCTTGAGCACCTGTGGTTTTGAAAATTGTATAGCATCCCAAGTGCCTCAGTAGGGGGACATTTAAGTGCTAAAGATATTAATTATGAAGGAATGTGTGGCAGTATAATTGTTTTACCCATTCAAAGCCCTCAGAAATCTTGCAGGTATATTTTCATTTTAATTAACTAATTTAAAAGAGGCTGACTAACACTTTCAATTTTTGCTTAACCTTGCAATGATCCAAAATACAGGGTACTTCGCATCTGCGAAGGGATGCTCCTTTGCATGCTGTGTACCCTGACACCGCAGTACATTAAAATATGGTGTAGTGGTTAAAATCTAGGGCTGGAAGTGTGGAGATCTGGATTTTATTTCTGTCTTTGCCACAGATTAATTGTATGACCTTGGGGAAATCTCTTAACCATGACTCAGTTTCAACTACTGTAAAGTAATAAAATAACATTTTCCCAAAGTGCTGAGTATCCAGCAGTCAATGGGAGCTGCAGGATGTTCAGTAATTTTGAAAATCAGGCTATGCATTTTGGGTGTCTTAATATGGCACCTATTTATGAAAATCTTGTCCTATACGAGCAACAAAGAGTCCTGTGGCACCTTATAGACTAACAGACGTATTGGAGCATGAGCTTTCGTGGGTGAATACCCACTTCGTCGGATGCATGTATACTTGTCCTATACTGTAATCAGCAGTAGTATTTTCTTCAGAAGAAAACAAAACTTACATGTTTTGAAGTTTTGTTTTTCTTTTACAAATTTGTGTTTTCAACTGAGAGAAATACTCGCAATGATTTCTTGTGCTTCTTGATTTCAGTTTTATGGTTTTTTGGGGGTGGGGGGGTTGGTGGTTTTTTGTGGGAGGATAATATATTTCAATATGATCAATACACTTTTTTTCTCCACACTGGTTCAGTATTTTCATTTGATAGAAAAATTCCAAAATTGGGGGATAAAGTACAGGAGTCTTGCAGTAATTGCAATGTTTTTTTCAATAAAAGGAAAAAAAATATTATATAAAGGAATTACCAAATTTGTGTGGATAAAATTGAGATATTGCAGTTTGTCAAATTGGTAGTTAGCAGTTATATTGTAAACTTCCATGGAGAAATATATTTTGACATGTATTAGACACTAACTACATCAGAACAGACGTTTCCCCTGAGTGTGAAATTTTAAATGTGATATGCTAACATTTTCCTGATATGCTACTGAACTAATCCTATTTGTCACAGAAAGGTAAAGGGCAGGGTAGTGTACTGTTGCAGAGAGCAAATGAAGACACCTTCAAGAATGAGAAGAGTGTGTTTGATATTACATTGTCTTTTTGTTTAACTTCTTTTGTGTTTTTGTTTGCTTAAATGGTGTCTTCATATGAGATTTTATGGTGGAATAAGATATAAATCCAGTCATGTCAGTTGCAGCACTCTTCTTCAAATCAATTTAAAATTGAAAAGGTGAATGCGCTTGACAGCTATAATTTGTTTTATTTCTTAAAGTGTTTGTGATAGAATTTATCAGCTTCTGATGTAAAATAGTCATATTACAGTAAATCCAGAAGTATGGAGTATGAAGTGCAGGTGCTGTGTTTGTCATAAAATCTAGGTGATTATGTTTGGCCATTGTATTTGAAGCTATCACAAGATTAAAGAGAGAGGATAAAAGAAATTGTTTGAGGTTCCTAAAGAGAGATTTGCATTACTTGCATAGCAGTGTGCTTCCTCTTAGCACTACTTATTCAGATCTTGGCACTGTTCAGTATTTCATTTTCCTCTATAGAATTTGTGTTTGCTCTCTCTTGTTGCTCTCTTTCTTAGTCCCATTATAAAGACATTTAGTTTAGGCAATAATGTGAGTGGTGCAACTTCAGGGATTGTACATTTTAAGAGAATATTAAGAAAATACTTTACACACTTCAGATTAACCTGGTGAATTTTCATGTGTGCTGGAATCTGCTGCTATATTGGTAATCAGTTATTCTATCAAATGTATCTGACTCCATCGCTTCACATTTTGTATTTAATAGTTCATTGCCAAGTACATGGTGAGCACCACTTGCCAGCACAGAGATTTACAGGTTATTCTAGAGCACATTGTGGCGCAGTTCCTGGATTACCTTTTTAATCTGGTGTCAATGGAAAACTTCATCCAACAACCTATATTAATGCAGTGTTCTGTGTGTGAAGATGCAGTGACTGACTGTTGTAGATTTATAAAGATAAATGAAATTAGTGGATATGTGGATATGAAAATAACTTGAGTTCCACATTGAAACTTTGTCCAGACTGGAGTTGCATAGTAATTCTTAATGAACATTTATAGTTCAATAATATTCTTAAGGAAAAAGTCATTAAAAATAGTTCCACTGGCACATTAGATGCCGCAATGAACATTTAGATTATGATTCTCTTTGAGGGCTTTAGTTATATAATCTGTTTACTTGGAAATGAGAATATGTGGACATCAGTTATATAATATGAATTAGAGTCAAACTGCAGTTTCATCACAATGCTCCATGACTATTTTCTACTGCATGTTCCTTGACCATATTTATGTACATCAGGGTGTTTCTATAACAAGAAAGAAGGCCCCTCTACATCCAACTCTAAAAGTAATTGTGTGTGGCATTGGGCCGTCTATGTGTGCTGACCAGATGATACACTAGCAATAACAGAAATGCTTTCATGCTACAGATTCCAGGAGTTCTAGAATTACTTGGGATTTTAACATTTCAGTACATTTAGGGGCAAATTTTCAAATGTTCTCAACATGTTGAATGCTAAACCTTTTTGAAAATCTGGACCTTGAGGCTTTACCCTGCCAGTCTGACATACTTGAAAAAAGCAAACTACAGCAAGATGTATTATTTAATTTTTCAAACAAATATATTGTTGAATTGTAAGAGTTGAAATTTGTTTCTTATATATCTTTAGTAATAAACATTCAACTAAATCTGAGACTGATGAACTAAATCTATATTAATAGGATACAAAACTACACTCCTTACAGTATGGAAAGCATGTTCTTCTTCGAGTGCTTGCTCTTATTGATTCCAATTAGGTGCGCCGCATGCACGATTGTTGGAAGATTTTTACCCTAGCAACACTCGGTGAGTCGGCTGAGGTGCCCCCTGGAGTGGCACCCTTATGGCGCTGGATATATGCCTCTGCCGACCCAGCGCCCCCTCAGTTCCTTCTTACCGCCTGTGACGGTCGTTGGAACTGTGGAGCACGGCATAGCTGATCTCCACTTCCCTAGCTCATTTATACCTGTAGATAGTTGTTATAGTGTAGTTGTTAGTAGTTTCTAGTTGTAGTTAATAGTAGTTTTTTTAGTTAGTGTAAATAGTAATTGGAGGTAAGGGCCTTTTCCCCTTCCCGGTACCAGGCCCATGCCTAGGTCTCGGGTTTCAAACCCTGCTCGGCCTGTTTCAAGCCGATGCCTACAGGAGACCCCCACGACTCCTGTCTGAAGTGCCTTGGGGAATCCCATCAATCAGGTAAGCGCCGCATTTGTAAGGTATTCAAGCCTCGGACAAAAAAGGAGCGGGACTTTCATTTGAAGCAGCTCCTCATGGAAGCGGCATTTAGCCCGACGCCCTCTGCCCCGCGCCAAGATCCGATGCCATCGGTCCGAAGTGCACCTCCGGCACCGGATCGACCTGGCACTGGCAAAGACTCCCGGCACCAGACATCTCTGGCACCATTACCAGCACGGCACCACTTGCTGTCTCTGGGAGCCAAGAAGGAGCACAAGCAACCTGCTGCTCCTGTACAGTTGCCGGCACTGCCTGTGCCCCCCTTGGAGCAGCATCCCATGCCGGACCGCTCCGCGAAGGCTCCAACTCTGGCACCATCGATTCCAGCGCCGCAAGCGCTGTTGAGTCCGATGCACATAAGCTCCCCGGTGTGCACCGTGGTCGAGCTCGGCCTGCCTTCCACCCCGGAGAGTTTCTCCGCTGCTCGTGACCTGATTGCACTCACCGAGCTGGGACTGTCACAAACTTCAGTACCACTGGTACGGGCTGTTCCATAGATAGGGAAGCCCTCCGTGATGCGCCCTCCATCGCAGAGCGAAAAGGGTCGGCACCGATCTCGGTCCCAGTCTAGGTCACTGTCCCAATCCAGGCGCTGGTCTCCTCCACGGCACTGCTTGCAGTCCCAGCACCGATCACCATCTCAGTGCCGGTTGTACTTACGGCGCCACTCTGCCTCAAGAAGATCTCCTTCCCGGTACGGTTGGTACCGGTCCAGCTCCCAGCACTGATCCTGGCGCTGGTCTCCTCGGAGTCGTTCCCGGCACCGCTTCGCCCATAGATCTTCATCGAGGTCCTGATCTACCTCCCGGCACCGATACGACCGTCGGTCCCAGTCCAGATCGTGGTACTGCTTGAGACCGCGGCACCAATCTCCATCCCTGCAGCGTGGGCCAACAACGCATGACAATGCAACCCAGCATGAGTGTTTGGCTCCACCTTGGCCTTCCCGCCCCAACTTGAGGTCGTCCCAAGTGGAGAGTGGCTACTGCGTCCATGACCAACACGCGGATGGAACTAGCCAATGGCACGACAAGGAGCAGGATCCTGCTCAGGGACCCCCACAATGGTCCTTTTGGACCCATAGGGCATACCATGAGGCCCAAAGTGTCCCACCGGGAGCTTCTTGTTCTGTCCACTAAGAACAAACTGTCAGTTGCCCCCTCCCCCCCCCCCAAGGGGCTCGGATGCGACAGCCCTATACTCAGCTCAGGGCCATGCCTGTAGCATGGAGGACCTAGGGCTGCCGGACCCACCCCCGCAGCAGGACTTGCCCCAGGACCCATTAGTCCCGGTCGTATCCTCATCCTCCCCTGATGAGGCGGTGGCGGGCACGTCCTCCTCTGGCCCACCACCTATAGACCTCTGTGTGCACCAAGACTTGCTTCGTAGGGTGGCACAAAATATGAACCTCCAGGCGGAGGAGGTGGTGGAGGTCAAGGATCTGGTGGTGGACATTTTATCTGCCGATGCTCCCACACGTATAGCCTTGCCGTTTATTAGGACCATCCAGGCTAATGCCACTACAATCTGGCAGTCTCTGGCGTCTATTCCTCCCACTGTCAAGGGGGTGGAGAGGAAATACTTGGTCCCCTCCAAAGACTATGAGTACTTGTACATTCACCCCCAACCGTGCTCCCTCGTTGTACAGTCCGTTAATGAGAGGGAAAGATACAGTCAACAAGCTCCTGCTCCTAAATCCAAGGATGCTAGAAACCTGGATTTATTTGGGCGCAAGATCTATTCGACTGGCGGCCTACAACTTAGGGTGGCTAACCAGCAGGCCCTCTTGAGCCGTTATAATTATAATACCTGGAACTCGATGAGGAAGTTCTAAGAGCTGGTTCTTCAGGAGTCCAGGGAGGAGTTCGGGGCCTTGCTAGAGGAGGGCAAGAAAGTAGCCAGGACATCCTTGCAGGCTTCGATAGATGTGGCAGACTCGGCGGCTAGGACTCTAGTTTTGGGCGTAGCTATGCGCTGCATCTCGTGGCTGCAGGTGTCTGGTCTTCCACCAGAGCTGCAACAAACAATTCAGGACCTGCCCTTTGATGGCCAGGGGCTATTTTCAGACAAAACTGACTCCAGACTCCAGAGTCTGAAGGATAACTGGGCCATCATGCTCTCATTGGGCATGCATACCCTGGTGATGCAACATAGGCCCTTCCGACCCCAACCACAGCGCACCTACCCCCGGCTGAAACAGGACTTTTCTAGAAGACGCGGCTGCGGTGGTAGGAGGAGGCAATCTGGTCCTCCGACAGGCCAGAACCAGGGCCCTTGAAACCATCGGTGGGGCCCAAACAAAACTTTTGAAGGTGTGCCCGAGGGCAGAGCACTAGTCTCCTTACAGGATCCTTCCCCACCTTTCACCAGCCGTCTCTCCTATTTCCTCCCTGCGTGGTCCTGCATAACGTCAGACCACTGGGTCCTACGCACGGTGGAAAGTGGATACCGACTTCAATTTGTTTTGTACCTCCCTTCCCACCCTCCCTCCCCGTCCCTCTTCGGGGACCCCTCTCACGAGCAACTCCTTCTACAGGAGGTGCAGACGCTCCTGGCTATTGGAGCTATAGAGGAGGTTCCAAGGGATCTGAGGGGCATGGGGTTTTAGTCCCACTACTTCCTAATCCCCAATACAAAGGTGGGGCTACGGCCCATTCTGGACCTGCGCGGACTCAACAAATTTATGGTAACGTTGAAGTTCTGCATGGTTTCCCTGGGGACCATTATCCCTTCCCTGGATCCTGGAGACTGGTACGCTGCCCTCAACATGAGGGATGCATACTTCCACATAGCGATCTACCCACAGCACAGGTGCTTCCTTCACTTTGTGATCAGTCAACGACACTTCCAGTTTACCGTCCTCCCCTTCGGCCTATCCAGGCCACCAAGGGTATTTACAAAGTGTATGGCTATTGTAGCTGCCTCGCTCCGTCGACATTGGATCCAAGTATTTCTGTACCTCATTCGGGGTCGCTCTGAGCTCCAGGTGCAATCTCATGTTCAGTTTCCCATGAGCTTGTTCAGACAGCTGGGCCTGCTGCTCAATGTTGAAAAGTCCACTTTGTAGCCAACCCAGAAAATAGACTTCATCGGAGCAGTCCTGGATTCAAATCTCACCCAGGCATGCCTACCGCATGCCCGCTTCCAGTCCATGGTGAGCATTATCCATGGCCTCCGAAGCTTCCCGACCCTGACAGCATGCACGTGCCTTGGTCTACTGGGACACATGGCGTCTTGCACCTTCGTGACCAGACATGCCAGACTACGCCTCCGTCCTCTTCAGGCCTGGCTCTCATCAGTCTACTGTCCAGGGCCGAGACAATCTGGACACAGCGTTCACGGTACCAATGGAAGTCTTAACCTCCCTGGCTTGATGGCTGAACCCCAACTTCGTATGTGGGGGGGATGCTATTCCATGCCCCACAGCCCTCCCTAGTCCTAACCACGGATGCATCATCTCTGAGCTGGGGTGCTCACCTTGCGGACCTTCGCACACAGGGCCATTGGTCCACACAAGAGATAACCCTGCACATCAACGTACGGGAACAGAGAGCAGTATACCTGGCGTGTCAGGTGTTCCATGAACACCTTCAGGGCTGTTGTGTTGCAGTCTTCACAGACAACACAACAGCCATGTTTTACTACCTATTGGACATTAAGCAATCTGGTGTTTCTTTCAGCTCCATCAGAGTCCACTTAGCTGCCATTACAACCTTTCATGACAATCGACAACACCTCGGTCTTTGCTCATCCCATCACAAAGCGTTTCCTTAAAGGACTCCAAGCCTTATACCCAGACATTAAACCTCCTACCCCTCCGTGAGATCTTCATTTAGTATTGTCCTTTCTAACCCAACAGCCCTTCGAGCCCTTAGCCACTTGCTCTCTGTTACACCTCTCGATGAAAACAGCCTTTTTGGTGGCGATTACTTCCGCCAGACGGGCAGGAGAGATAGCAGCCCTGTAAACGGGTCAGGACTCACCCCTGCGGCGCCTCCTGCTGGTGTCTCTGGGAATTAGTTCTTTCCAGTGGAGCGCCTCCTCCTGGTGGTGTCCCATCCGTCATTCTGTCCTCTGTCGTTGTCTCTGGACCCGCGTTGCTGCGTGCTCGGCGGCATCCTCTTCGAGGCCACTGCCCTCCGGCAATGCCCCTTAGTCCATCTGCGCCCCCTTCCGGGGGTCGGCGATCAGCAGTCCCACACCCCAGTCACTATGTCCAACCGCCCTGAGTCCAATCCCTCTTGTCAGGGATCTGGCGTAGCAATATGGCCGCTCCCTATGGCCAATGGTTGGGTGCACTGCAAGGAGTGAAGCGGGGGGACCCAGGCCTGCCCTCTACTCTGGGTCCTGGCCCAGGGACCCTCTGGCATCAGCCTCGCTGTCCTTCTCTCCCCTTCCGCTGTCTGTTTCCCTGGGCCGCTTCCCCTATGGCCCCTTGCACCCGCTAGCCCCTTCTCTTCAGGGCCTGCAGCCTGGCAGGCTATGGGTTCAAGCTCCCTAGCCTCCCTGAGCCTGGCCAGCACTGCTCTGTCCGTGGTGCTAGTCTCCTCCCTTGGAGACTGACCTTCCCCTGTCAAAGGCCTGGGTCAGACTGACTGCTCCTGCTCTGGGCAAGCTTTATATACCTCTGAGCCTGGCCCTGATTGGCTGTCTCTAAACTGGGCCCTGATTGGCTCACAATAAGCCCTGTCTGCGCAGGTGCCCTGGCCTGCTGCAGCCCATTCTCACAGGGAGTGGGGCAGTCCGCCCCACTACAAGCCCCTATGGCAGTCCACCACATATGCTCTTTTTCAAGGACCAGGTTACCCTTAGGTTACACCCCAAATTTCTTCCAAAAGTTCACTCTTCATTCCACATTAATGAGCCAATACACCTACCAACTTTCTTCCCGAAACCACATGCAAACTCTTTCAAAGCCACAATGCATACGCTGGATGTGCGCAGGGCCTTGTCCTTCTATTTGGATAGGCCCAAACCCTTTAGAAACTCCTCTAGACTTTTTGTCTCCATCACGGAGCGCTCCAAAGGCCTCTACCCAGAGACTCTCAAACTTCATCTCTGACTGCATCTGACTCTGCTATCAGATAAAACAAGTTACCACCTCCAGCATCCATCAGAACTCATTCCACTAGATCTGTAGCTACCTCTGTAGCCTTCTTACGGAAAGTTCCCTTGACTGACATTTGTAAAGCAGCCATGTGGTCCTCCGAACACACATTTGTTAAACACTATGCCCTTAATCAGGGCCCTCTTTCTGATACACGATTAGGCAGAGGTGTACTATCTACTGCATTCCTATCAGATCCGAAGTCCCTATCTCCTTGAGATACACTGCTTTTAAGTCACCTAGAGTGGAGCACCCACAGGGACATCTCTCTTGAAGAAGAGGAGGTTACTCACCCTGTGCAATAACTGACGTTCTTCGAGATGAGTGTCCCTGTGGGTACTCCACTATCCACCCTCCTCCCCTCTACTTCGGAGTTGGGGTAGCCTCCGTTGTAGAGAAGGAACTGAGGAGACCGGCCGCGCATGCTCACTAAATAGCTATACTCAGAGTGTGGGGGCAGGCTCTGTGCATGCGTGGCCGGTACAAATGCTGCTACAAAAATCTCTGATCAAAGGTGCAGGGACGCACCAGCACCTAGAGTGAGGCACCCACAGGGACACTCATCTCGAAGAACATCAGTTACTGCACAGGGTGAGTAACCTCCTCATGTCAATTTGATGGTGTCCTTTTAAAGTGACTTGCCAGAGGAGGCATGAGGCAGAGCAAGTAATAGAACCCCTCAGGATCTATTCAGAGTTCTCTCCGCTAACTAGTAGATAATGCTAAAGTAGCCCACATACCTCCTGGGTGTGGTGCTCTGGCCCATAGAGTGGCACTGGGATCACTTAGATAACATAACATTAGGACTAGTTTTGTTCAGTTTAAGGGCCCAAGCCTGCTCCCACTAAGGTCAGTGGCAATGCCTCAGCATCACCTATTCATTCGCCTCATGTTAATTCTATAACCTTTATGGCAAAACCTGGGTTACACACAGGATTTACTGGCCTTCTTTCCCAATATGCAGAAGCCCCACTCATATTACCCCTCTGGCCTTGTCATTATACCATTTTTCCCCCTACATCTGCTCTTTCCCCTTGCTCCACACTCGTGTTGTTCTCCCTGACCCCTGGTGCCTCTTTTTTCCTCTCTGCTCTCCATTTCACCTGTTTTTGCCCTTTTCTTCTAATAGGATGTCAGGGTGGCTAAAGGCCTCCTCAAGGCATCAATCATGTCTACTCATGCTGGCAGAGGCACTGTATGATGATTTCATTAGCCAGAGCTGTGTTCAGGATTGGCCCACACTGGCTCCTTTTCAAAGAAAGCATCTGTCAGACCTCTTACTACTGCTGCTACTGAACTGACATCCATTGTGCTATTCAGCACAGCAACCCAGACCAGCTGATGGGAATGCTGACAGCCAGACCCCTCCCAACCCCCCAACACACACACACTTCAAGCCATGGCCTAGGATAACTGCCACAGCTATAGCTCCTTGTTTTCAACTCCTATAGGCTGCAGATTGTATGCTGGTAATTTATGGTACCTTCTTTGCAAATGGGAAGAGTTTGCTTCAGTCAATCTTATGCAATACTTTTGTCAACTTTAAAAGTTCAATCAGGTTACAATCACATCACTTATTTTACAGGGACAGCAAACTCCAGTTTCTCCGTCTCCCTTTGCAATTTAAATATTTGAAGAAGGTCAGAATAGAATCTTTTTGACATTAATACATAAATCCTGCAAGATGGCTGTTATATTGCAGATCTTTATGGCAATATTGACACTAAAAATAGGAGAAAGAGAGAGAGGAAAGCATAGTAATGACTAAAAATTAGATTCAGGAACTTGTTCAGATGAAATGTGGTTAATTCCAAACAGTAGGCTATATAGCATCATGGGGATTGCGTAGGACAGGTAGTTTGTTATTCATGCCACACAGCATGCAAACCAAACAGAGAGGAAAGTGCATAGCTCTGTAGGGATTACAAATTAGAAATCTCCCAATTGCTAGTAAAAAAATGAAGATACTGTACTTCAAAATTGCAGGGTGCTTAGTAAATGTAAGTGTGAGAGTACAATGGGGGCCCTATTTATTTATCAACTTTGTTTATCTACCCAAAGTACATTTATATTACATGAGTATTTTAGTGTAATTGTGGTCTACAGCAATTCTTTGTGGTTTGAATTGATAACAAGAAACATAAGGAACCAAAGAAGAACAGGACAGAAAAAAGGTCCTCAGACCTAACAAGCCTGTCCTCTAAGCCTGTCTGCTCCCTGCTTTTCATTGTATATCCTTCAATCCTCGTTGCTCTCCCTAAAAGATCTAACAGTCTCATGCTATTTGCCTCAGTGACTTAACTTAACAACCTATTCAAAAAAATCTGCTAATGTGAAAATGAATAATATCAAGCAAAGGATAACAATACATAGTAAGTGTATTAATTAGATGAATTAAAATACTGGTTAAGGGAAATAAAGTTCCCGCATAGACATAAGTATCTAAAATTGCAATGTATTTTAGGGCAGAAAATGACATGAAACAGATTTCTACTACAATGCAATGTTTTCATTATATTTTTGATTGAGCATGATAAAGTCTAAAAAAAACATTTAATGCTGGTTTTATTGATCTTACTCAATTTGTTGATGTAAAACAATTATTTTTATTCAATGACTTCTAGCTAGTTATATAAAAAGTAAAACAGATCATTTACCTTTCTTCCCCTCTAACACTTATCCAAATTCTGAGGTGGTACAGGAACATTTTGTCCTATGTGGAATGCATGTCAAGGAAGTTGGAGGCATGTTGTCCACACACCCTTTTAACTATAGTGTGAATGACACCTATGTTGGATCATGCCATAAACCAGCAGTGTTACGCCATAGCCTACTACAGCTAAAAGACTATGTGTGACAGGCCTCTAACTTCACAGACATACAGGATATGCCACAAAATGCTGCAAATCTTACAACTTCTCATTAGACAGGTACCATATATTGTACTGCTGGCCTCCATCATTCAGTGTGGATTTTCCTATCCTTCATATTACACTGTTATCAGGGCCGGTGCAACCTATTAGGCGACCTAGGCGGTCACCTAGAGTGCTAGGATTTGGGGGGCGGCATTTTCTTCGGCAGTGACTGCGGTGGCCGGATCTTCGGCTGCCCCAGTCGCCGCTGGCATTTAGATGGAGGGAGCTGGGGCGGGGAGGGGGGCAGGGAGGGCCGCCTGCAGCAAGTAAGGGGGGGGTGGGCGGCACACAGGGGAACTCCCCGCCCCAGCTCACCTCTGCCCCACCTCCTCCCCGAGCACCCCATGACTGCTTCACTTCTCCCGCCTCCCAGGCTTGCGGCGCCTAAGCTGATTGGCGCCGCAAGCCTGGGAGGCGGGAGAAGTGAAGTGGTGATGGCATGCTCAGGGTGGAGGCGGAGCAGGGGTGAGCTGGGGCGTGGGGGTGCCTCAGGGCGGGAGGGTGGGGAGCTGCCGTGGGGGCATCACAGGGCAGAAGGGGAGCTGCCGTGGGGTGCCTCAGGGTGGAGGGGGGAGCTGCCGCTGGGGGGGTGTGCCTCAGGACAGGGGCTCGGGGACGGGGGAGGGCACAAGGTGGAAGTTTCGCCTAGGGCGCGAAACATCCTTGCACCAGCCCTGACTGTTATAGACAGACTTCCAATTACATGTTTTTAGCTGATTTTTGTGACATAATTTTTGCTAAATTCTGCCTGTAATACTCTAATAATCATTGGGAATACCCATTAGAACCCTGATCTTGCAGCACAAACATAAATGTGCTTCAGGAATTATCAGTTATCAAGAATATCAATGTATTTTCATATAAAAATGACTGTGGATATCATTCCATGTTGAAGCCAGAAAGGAGAACTCTGAATTTACACACAAGAAAAGTTTCAATTTAGCTTTAGAAGCAATTAACAATGATACGGAGATGTTTTACAAGTAGAGAGCTGCAAGTGCCTCACTTAGCCACATCTGCACATCTTTATGAAAAGACAATCTAGTACTGTCAAATTTCTTCCATTATAGTGAGCAGAGAAGTACAAAACTGTCAGATTGTCTGCTTTTTTCCCTCCCAACAGAAATTAGAGTTTGTCCAAAAAATGTTGATAGTTGTTTTCATTGAAAATTGGGGGTTAGTTGAAAACAATTTTTTTGAAAAAAAATTCAAAACAAAATTTTGGGAAAAATGAAAATTTTCACAAAAAATGCAGTAAAACAAAATCTTATTTTTTCAAAATTTTGTGCAGGGAAAAAAAGATTAGCTTCAACAACTTCTAGGCATCACATGGACCCTGTATGTAAAATTAACAGCTGCTATCTAACCAGATTCTTATCTGGATCACATTCTAAACTTTCACACTGGCCACTGCTGGAGTGGCTCTTTTGCAGTCAGCTGCACCAGCCGCTGCTCTGGCGGCCCCTGGCAGCTGGCCCTCAAGAACACCTGAGCAGCGGCTGATGTGGCTGGTCCCGGGGCCCGCCTGACCAGCAGTCTCGGGGGTGGCAGGAGCAGCCACAGCTCAATGGCTCCAAGCAGATATCTCAGGGTGGCCTGAGCAGCAGCTGGACCCTGTTGTGGCCGGAGCAGCCGCTGGCCCCCGGGACTTCCCTCCCCTCCATAGTAGTTACATATTATATAAACATATTAAGAAACAAGATATCAACTGTAGCTGATCATGGAGTCAAAGCCTGCAAATAGAGGCAGTGGTGTCAACTTCTCTCTTTAACTTCTGTAACTGAGTTTAATTCTCCTGTCTCACTCATTCTTAGACATCTCATTTCAAATTCTTTGCAAAGTGACTTGACAGACACAAAGAGAAAAGTTATTTTGCCAGCAGCACTAGATGTTCTCATTATAAGGATAAATCTTAATCAACTAACATTCTCCCAGCAAAAGATTTTTCTAAGGGAAGTTGGAGGAAAGAAAGATCCCACATCCAGAAGTATGTAAAGGTCGGGAAACTACTAGAAAACCTTATATGTCTGCAGAAGAGAACAAAATATTTAGAACCCTGTTTAACTGTAGTTAGCATGTGTAGCACTGTTTGTTAGCTTGCTGATCCCACTGCAACAGTGTTGCGTTACATGCGGGCCGGATAAAGCACAACAACCAATATGATTGCAAGCTGAATCATTTATTGAGTACAATGCATCATATTATATAGGCTTCTCCATATTAGCAAACGTCAGACACACCAACATTACATTGCTGCTGATTGGTTCTTTGTCCGATACACACGCTTTTCACATGCATGGCCCTTTGCTCACTGATTCCCCATTTCCCATGCAATCCATCTGATTATGGTCCTGTTTATCACCTTGAAACCGATCCCAGCTAGGCCACCTGGCGTCTCCCTCCTCCGGGCTAGCTCCCAACTTTCTCACAACAACTTTATCTAATCCCTCTGTCTGTGATGTGCTGCTGCTGTAACTTTCCACCAAGGCAGCATAGGGATGATGCATCCCCACACAACAGTTTGATGAGGATTGTGTACAAAGGGTAAGAAAGTTTGTCTGCTCCATCGATGTTCCATCTTTTCCCCTTGGTGCTGGAATGACTATTTCCTAACACTAATTGCGAGTGCATTAGCACCAGGAGCCTGAAATCACTGGTAGAAGAAATTGCAACCCCTCAGGTAACAGGATTAATGTGGATCAAAAGGGATAATAAATAATAATTGTATTTTAGGCAGTTAAAAAAAACACTTTCCAAAAAACATTTAACACATTACAATTTATGCTGGCCAAAATGGAGAATAGTACACTTTAAACATGACATGTAGTCATCTTTGAGCAGGGGGTTGGACTAGATGACCTCCTGAGGTCCCTTCCAACCCTGAGATTCTATGATTCTATGATTCTGTGATCTGTGTCATAAGGAACTAAGCAGGCACACTTAACTTCATTGGAAAAGGATGCTAATTTGAAAATTAATGTTAATTTTCTAGATCAGAAATGAATATTTAATTCAAATCTCTTGTTCAACAAACTTTAATTGTTTAATTTTATGGTTTAAATTATGTTAGTATGAGCATATTTCTGTTTGTTAGAAAGGACAAACTACTGGCACAGGCAGAATTTTTTTTTAAATTTTGTTGGTGAATGAATATCAATTTGGTTCTGCAGCATTCTATTTTCCTCAACCTTGGGCTTCTTCTGAGCAAAAATGGGTAAAATCACACTGAATTTTGTAATGATTTATTATATGAAAAAACATACAATACGAACTGAAATCAGGGTTTAAAATAAGGAGGATAGTGGATGCAAAACAAATGCCCACTGTAGAAATGTTGGCCCAGATCCTCAGGTACTATTAGCTAGCATAGCTCCATTGAAAGATTTAAATAAAATGAAGATTTTGCATTTTCATCAGAATGAAAGATTTAAGAGAAACAAAGAATTATTGTCCGTACTAGTTAGGGTTGCCAACTTTCTAATAGCAGAAAACCGAACATCCTTGCCCCACTTCCTTCCTTGCCCCTTCCCTGAGTCCCTGCAGTTCTCGGCCAATGGGAGCTGCGGAGCTGGCACTCGGGGCGGGGGCAACACGCAGAGCCCCCATGGCTGTCCCTCCACCTACAAGCTGGACATGCTGACCACTTCCAGGAGCTGCGCCGAGCCAGGTAGGGAGCCTGCCAGCCCCACTGTACCAGCAGTGCCACCAACTGGACTTTTAACGGCCCAGTTAGCGGTCAATTTTTGACCAGGTGTTCCGGTCAAAAACTGGACAGTTGGCAACTCTAGTACTAGTTAACAACTGAACTATCTGAGAAAAAAATGAAGCAAAGTGACATGAACTGAGAATAAAACAAATGACTGATTATATAGTGATTCATATAAAAATGACTACTTTACTACTGCTTATGAAAATTACACACACAAAAACTACATTAAAAGAACATTAGTAAGGTTGAAAACTCAAGCAATGAAACGTTAGGAAATGCCAGAATTCAGGTAGCTTGTGCAACCTAAACTCAACTCTCTGGTGCATGTGCATTATGATAGTCTTTAATTACATGATTACATAGTGCAGGGGTCGGCAACCTTTCAAAAGTGGTGTGCCAAGTCTTCATTTATTCACTCTAACTTAAGGTTTTGCGTGCCAGTAATACATTTTAACCCTTTTTAGAAGGTCTCTTTCTAGAAGTCTATAATATATAACTAAACTTTTGTTGTATGTAAAGTAAATAAGGTTTCAAAATGTTGAAGCTTTATTTAAAATTAAATTTAAAATACAGAGCCACCCGGACCGGTGGCCAGGACCCAGGCAGTTTGAGTGCCACTGAAAATCAGCTCGCTGACTGGGCCGCTAAAAGTCCAGTCGGCAACGCAGCGGGGCTAAGGCAGACTCCTTGCCTGACCTGACTGCATGTGGTTCCCGGAAGTGGCCAGCACATCCAGCTCCTAGGTGCAGGGGTGGCCATGGGGGTTCCGCATGCCACCTCTGCCGCAAATGCCAGCTCCACAGCTCCCATTGGCTGAGAATCGCGGCAATGGGAGCTGCGGAGGCAGTGCACGTGGGCAGTGTGCAGAGCCCTCTGGCTCCTCTGCCTAGGAGCCAGACATGCCAGTCATTTTTGGGAACCACCTGAGGTAAGTGCCACCTGGCCCGCACCCCTCACCCCCTCCCACACCCAAACTCCCAGCCCTGAGCTCCCTCCCGCACACCAACTCCCTCACATAGCCCGAACCCTATACTCCCTCCTGCACGCCGAACCTCTCGGCCCCATCCCAGAGCCTCCTCCCATACTCCAAACTCCCCTGCCCCAGCCCTGAGCTCCCTCCCACACCCCAAACACCTCATCTTCAGCCCCACCCCAGAGTCTGCACTGCCAGCCCAAGCCCACAGCCCCTCCTGCACCCCAGCCGCCTGCCCCAGCCCTGAGCCTCCTCCCACACTCCAAACCCCTCGACCCCAGACCAGAGTCCCCTGTTGCACCCCAAGCCCCTCATACTCACCCCAACCCCTGGCCCGGTGAAAGTGAGTGAGAGTGGCAGGAGAGCAAGCGATGGAGGGAGGGGGATGGAGTGAGCGGGGGGAGGAGTGAGACCTTAGGGAAGAGATGGGTCCTCAGGAAAGGGGCAGGGCAAGGGTGTTTGGTTTTGTGCAACTAGAAAGTTGGCAACCCTAATTTCCATTGATGATACTCAAAATTTACAGATAGGCAAAGTAAGAAAATGATCCATAAGAACATCTTAGTTTGATTTAAGGGTATTTATTTTGTATATTTTGGCATGTAATGTTGATACTTTGTGTTTTAACGGTTATAAAGCTTTAACTTCTTTAATCTCAATCTTTACTATCATTCTGTCCTCCTCTATTGTCTGATCCTGTTTAATTTCCTCCACCGTGAACATTTAAATCTGCAAAAATAAAGAAAAATGCTTAAAATGCATAATTTCATGCAACTATGAAAATGTAAATAAAAATAAAAATTCTTTAAAATAAGCATTGATATTATCCACTGAAATTATAAAAAAGGAAAAAAAATCAAATTCTGCCAAGCCTAGATATAAACCACTTGAAGGAGTTGAGGGAAGCTGGCTGTATTTTAAAGAAACCTTATTGAGGTTGCAGGAACAAATCATCCCGATGTGTAGGAAGAAAAGTAAATATGGCAGGTGACCAGCTTGGCTCAACAGTGAAATCCTTGCTCGTCTTAAACACAAAAAAACAGCTTACAAGAAGTGGAAGATTGGACAAATAACCAAGGAGGAGTATAAAAGTATTGCTCAGGCATGCAGGAGTGAAATTAGGAAGGCCAAATCACACTTGGAGTTGCAGCTAGCCGGAGATGTTAGGAGTAACAAGAAAGGTTTCTTCAGGTATGTTAGCAACAAGAAGAAAGTCAAGGGAAGTGTGGGCCCCTTGCTGAATGAGGGAGGGAACCTAGTGACAGAGGATGTGGAGAAAGCTAGTGTACTCAATGCTTTTTTTGCCTCTGTCTTCACAGACAAGGTCAGCTCCCAGACAGCTGCACTCTGCAGCACGGTATGGGGAGGAGGTGACCAGCTCTCTGTGGAGAAAGAAGTAGTTCGGGACTATTTAGAAAAGCTGGAAGAGCACAAGTCCATGGGGCCGGATGCGCTGCATCCAAGGGTGCTAAAGGAGTTGGCAGATGAGATTGCAGAGCCATTGGCCATTATCTTTGAAAACTCATGGCGATCGGGGGAGGTCCCGGATGACTGGAAAAAGGCTAATGTAGTGCCCATCTTTAAAAAAGGGAAGAAGGAGGATCCGGGGAACTACAGGCCAGTCACCCTCACCTCAGTCCCTGGAAAAATCATGGAGCAGGTCCTCAAGGAATCAATTCTGAAGCACTTAGAGGAGAGGAAAGTGATCAGAAACAGTCAGCATGGATTCACCAAGGGCAAGTCATGCCTGACTAACCTAATTGCCTTCTATGAGGAGATAACTGGGTCTGTGGATGAGGGGAAAGCAGTGGATGTGCTATTTCTGGACTTTAGCAAAACTTTTGATACAGTCTCCCACAGTATTCTTGCTGGCAAGTTAAAGAAGTATGGGCTGGATGAATGAACGGTAAGGTGGATAGAAAACTGGCTAGATGGTCGGGCTCAATGGGTAGTGATCAATGGTTCCATATCTAGTTGGCAGCCGGTATCAAGTGGAGTGCCCCAAGGGTCGGTGCTGGGGCCGGTTTTATTCAATATCTTCATTAACGATCTGGAGGATGGTGTGGACTGCACCCTTAGCAAGTTTGCAGATGACACTAAACTGGGAGGAGTGGTTGATACGCTGGAGGGTAGGGATCAGGGCCGCCCAGAGGGGGGGTAAAGGGGGCAATTTGCCCCGGGCCCCAGGCTCCGCAGGGGCCCCCAAGAGAAGAGCGGAGGCTCCCGCCTCCGCCCCTCTCCTGGAGCCTCGGCGCATCAAGCGCCGAGACTCCGGCCGAGCCCCTGAGCCCCGCCCCGATCCGCGCGGTGAGGGGGCGGGGCTGGGAGCTCCAACGGGGCCTGAGCCCCGCCCCGCTCAGAGCGGCGTGGGGAGGGGGCGGGGCAGCTGCCTCCGCTCGGCATGGAGTTCACAGCCCCGCCCCCTCACCACGCGGCTCTGAGCGGGACGGAGCTCAGGCCCCGCCGGAAACGCGCTCGGTAAGGGGCCGGGGCCGGGGCCGCAGCCGGGAGGCGGCGAGGCCGGCCGGGAGGGCGGCGGGAGGGGCCGAGGGCCGGGCGGGGCGGCGGCCGGGGCGGGCTGTGGCCGGGAGGCGGCGGCCGGGGCATCGGGAGGCGGGCGGCCGGGCCGCGAGGCGGGCGGGTGAAGCGGGGCCGTGGCCGGGAGGGCCAGGAGGGAGGCGGCCGGGGCGCGGCCGGGCGGGCGGGAGAAGCTGGGGCCGGGCGGGCGGGGAAGCGGGACCCGCCGCCGCCGCACAGCAGCCCAGTCTTGGCGGGGCCCCATCTGTTCCGGGACTGGCCGCCGAAGTGCCCCGAAGACCCGCGGTGGGGGGCTCCCGCCGCGGGTCTTCGGGGCACTTTGGCGGCGGGTCCCGTAACAGATGGGGCCCCCCGCCGCCGAAGACCCCGGGCCCCCGGAATTCTCTGGGCGGCCCTGGTAGGGATAGGATACAGAGGGACCTAGACAAATTAGAGGATTGGGCCAAAAGAAATATGATGAGGTTCAACAAGGACAAGTGCAGAGTCCTGCACTTAGGACGGAAGAATCCCATGCACTGCTACAGACTAGGGACCGAATGGCTGGGCAGCAGTTCTGCAGAAAAGGACCTAGGGGTTACGGTGGACGAAAAGCTGAATATGAGTCAACAGTGTGCCCTTGTTGCCAAGAAGGCTAATGGCATTTTGGGTTGTATAAGTAGGGGCATTTCCAGCAGATCGAGGGATGTGATCATTCCCCTCTACTCAGCACTGGTGAGGCCTCATTTGGAGTACTGTGTCCAGTTTTGGGCTCCACACTACAAGAAGGATGTGGATAAATTGGAGAGAGTCCAGCGGAGGGCAACAAAAATGATTAGGGGGCTGGAACACATGACTTATGAGGAGAGGCTGAGTGAACTGGGATTGTTTAGCCTGCAGAAGAGAAGAAGGAGGGGGGATTTGATAGCTGCTTTCAACTACCTGAAAGGGGGTTCCAAAGAGGATGGATCTAGACTGTTCTCAGTGGTACAAGACGACAGAGCAAGGAGTAATGGTCTCAAGTTGCAGAGGGGGAGGTTTACGTTGGATATTAGGAAAAACTTTTTCACTAGCAGGGTGGTGAAGAACTGGAATGGGTTATCTAGGGAGGTGGTGGAATCTCCTTCCTTAGAGGTTTTTAAGGTCAGGCTTGACAAAGCCCTGGCTGGGATGATTTAGTTGGGTTTGGTCCTGCTTTGAGCAGGGGGTTGGACTAGATGACCTCCTGAGGTCCCTTCCAACCCTGATATTCTATGATTCTATGAATGTATGGCTTTAAAATGGAAGGAAGGAAAAACAAACAGATATTCACCTATACAAATCTGTCATCATGTGCTTCTATAACATACATATGGTTCAGAAAAGTACATGGCAAAACAAACTGGGGGGAAATCAAAATGAATGTGTTGTATGTATATAGAACTGAGGTTTTTATTATTGTCATCGTGGTGTACAATTTTGCAACCTTTTTTTTTTTTGGATGATCTAAAAAGTATGTGTGGTGTTTTTTTTTTAATCTAGCTTTAATATTACATCTAGGTTCAAAAACCAAGTCTTACAAAGTCAGGAAATAAAGAAATACAATTGAATGGTCCTGATTTATATACATTTATAATCTTTGGTAAAATAAGAAAGTAATAGTACTGATGAATCCATAACTATTAAATATAAAAACTATTTTAACTATTTTAACTATGCAAACTAAAATAATGAAGTTGACTTGGAAAAAAAACAAACAAAGGAAATCAGCAACCATTTGAAATAAAGAAAGATAAATGTGACAAGTGACTTTCATGCTTCACAAAATTTGAGTACTTGAAGAGAGTGGAATTTGAAAGCAAATGTTGCAAAAATGCACATCTGAAAAGCGTTTTAGTGCTTTCCATTCAACATTTCAGACAGTACTGTACTTTGAGAAGTAATGAAAAAAGGTAACATGTTATTCCTCATTGATTTTGGTAAATGAGCACAGTATATTTAGTGATAGAAATACTGTGCTAATCATTTGTAAGCTCTGTGTTTTTATGTATTGTGAAAATGGAGAGATGAAAGCACTGTCAGTTATCTAATGTATGATGTAATCATTCTATTAGATGATATTTAAAATATTGGGCCCTCAATACAAGTACAATCTCGGTTTCAAAAGAGAAGGTGATGAAACAAACACAATAATAGGACCAAGTTTACATGTTATTTCTGATCTGCTATCAGGCTTTTTTTTTTATTAAACACAACAGTAGGAAAGTAGTGTTCCATACTGTTGTGTAAAATCTGTCTGTTATTTGACTATACATATAGAGTGCATATTTTAAGGAATATGCACAAAGAGACCGAGGTGAGATTGAGCATTTAACACTATATTTCCTGATTTTTGATTAACTTGTTTCTCAACCTTAATGGTGCCTTAGCACTATTTTTTTCAAATTATTAATATGTCTACAGGCCTTTGATTTAATATGTTACAGTAAGCCATTTATTTTTAGAATTATTATGGTATGTTGGGTGACCCAGAACAATGAGCAAAGCCAACTTTTGAAGTTCTTCCTTCCCAGTTGAGTAGCAATTTCAATAAAAAAAAAGTGTGTTCATAAAGCTCATGTGGGTGTTTCATCAACACAGTCTGTTGTCATATTTTCAAAAGGTGCATGATCTTCTCTGTATGCAGCTGAAAATGTGGTTCTCCTCTTAAAAAAAAGTCTGTGTAAAGCAGAAACCTTCTTACTCAAGAGACCTGCTGATCTCCTCAGATATCCTCAGTGTGCTGACTAAAATACATATTTACTACACTTCTTGTAGCACTGCATAGCTACCAGAGTTCTGGAAGAATGAGCTGGAGTCTTTTCTGGCACACACATCATTAACAAAAATTCTGTTAAGTTCTACTCACAGAATAATTTATTGTTGGAGATGCAAGAGCCAGAAAGTGAGACAGATTCATGTTACCAATCTGCCTGGGGCCACAGGATCTTTAGGGGAGGAGATGAAGGAGCACACCAAGTGTTTAAAGTTTAAAGCTTTATTAACCAAACAACCGCAGTGAGTGCTGGGTGTGACCCACATCACTCAGAGGAAGGAAGGAAGCGTTAGTGCCCGAGCCCTAACCCACTTTCATACTTACACATGCACAACCCAAGGCTAGCCAAGCCTGGGTGTAACGCAAGAAAAAAGAGGGGGAAGGGTAGACAAGAGTTCTGCCCTGTGCACAGGTTAGGGTCCGCTGTAATCTCTGACTTGCTTCAGCTCTTGGGAGGGTTTTAAGCCCTGGGTTCTTCCAGGGGCGTTTTTGTCCAGGGACCCTTGTCCCCCATGTTCTCGGTACTAGTCTGAACCAGCCTTCCATGGCTCCCTTAGTTTCCCCAAAACACACCGGTCTCAGGGCTACAAGACTGTTGTTTTTCAACTCACTGACCTTCACAGTCTTACAAGTTTTGTACCCCTTCAGTTCTGTCTGGCTCACTTCTCCTTTCTCACAGCTGGCCAGGGTTGAGACACAGGCTTCTGGCTGTTTGGCAACAGAGAGCTTGTTTGTGTATGGTGGCCTTGGGATGAAGTTTCCTTCCTTATCTTCAGGCCTAGCTGGATTGTTGAGTTAACCTGTTGCTTTCTCCCTTCCTCCCCTTTTGGCCTCTTGTAACCTGCAAAGGAATCTTCCACTCCACACTCACACCTTCAACCCTTCCCCAGATACTTTCCAAGGCATATAAGGCATTTGCAATATACAATGCTGGTGCTTACCATGGGGACCCCAAGGCGCGGGGGGGGGAGCATTTTATTGTGACAAAAGGACTCTGCTTGTCTCTCAGATTGAAGACTGAGTTTGCAATGCAAGTACTTTGAAAAAAAATCGTATAAACTGAGCAGATTTGGTCTGCAAATCATTGAGTCAATAAATGCTGTTCTTACACAGTCGCTGTTCAAATGAGAACTGCACTTGAAAAGTGACTCCTTGGAGTGTCATAGTTGCCAGCATTCCTCTTTTGGCTGGGACAGTCAGTCACTTTCCCTCTATTTCAAGGGTCCTGGTTAGTTGCTGTTCTGGCCTGGAGATCAGGAATTGTGTAATGTTTTCACTATAATTCTTCCAACCAGATTCTAGGAGATTAAATGCCTGATTCTCTGATACCCTACACTGGTGCAAAGTGGCTGTAAATCAAAGTGCTTCCAAATCCAAAATGGAAATCCATATTTTAATTTATGTTCTTGTGGAAAATATTTTGTTAAAAATGAGGAGCCCACTTTTGAGAAAAGACTCGATTTTAGCAAGCGTATACAGTGACAAATTTTGCCTGTATTGCAAAATATCACTGGTAGAAGGGAATATGAAAATTTGAATTCACCTTTCAGTTGCAAATGCTAATGTGAATTAGAGTTCATTAATTTGAGTCATGAATAAAGAACATGGCATACCAAAGGGCACAGTGTAAGTCATATATTTAGATCTTAACTGGAAGTTTCTCTGTGTTCTTTGGAGACATTTAACATGGATATTTCTCTATAATTACAGTGCTGATGTGCCATAAAATCCTGAAGTTTGTGATTAACAGATTTGTACCCATAATTTACCCCAGACACCCTTCTCCCCCTACAAACATATACATCATAAAATAAATATATGCCCACAAAGAGAGGGTGAGATATAAGGGAGAATGTCTAAGTTGGTAGTGTTGTGAAGATTAGATATAAAAATCAGTCTTTATCAGTTTTATTACATTCTGAAGAAGCTACACAATACAGTATGGATAGGTCTTAAATTAATAAATAAAAGTCCAGATTTGAGGAGTTTTCTGCACATTATATGGAATAATTAAAATTTAAGGAAAGTTAATTTTGGATGTATTAAAAATAGTGTAAAACTCTTACTATACAGTAGACATCTATCGCTCAATAAACTAGAGCATGTATAATGTTTGTTGTTTCTTAGGTGTTGACAAATCCAGGTCTTGCAATAGTTTGAATTTATCTGTCCTGCCCTTAGTTCAGCTATTGCCCTTAGGAGCACATGAGTGCATACAAATGAAATAAACATCTGAAGAAAAAACAGAAATAGAACTTGTTTGCAATCTGAGAGGAGAATAATATTAATTTGAACTGCAAATAAAGTTGTATTTTTTTGTAAAATAGATAGGCTTTTAACTTTAAACCTGGACTTTTGCTTGAGAGAAATTGAGAATCAATTTTAGCATCCATGAAATAACATATGCAGTACTGTATGCTGTGTAAGATAAGAGGATTGTTACTATGAACATAGTTTTATTGTAATTATATCATTTTACATTTTTCATAACCATAGTATTGTTTCCCTGCAGCATAATTTTTCAAACCCTAACAATAATTAACCTGATAGCTGAAAGTATGGTAGATTAATTTATGTAGTGACTTTCTTAAATTCTATCTTTACACTTTCTTTGTCAAGCTATTTCATCATACTGCCAATAATAATAGGTGTGTATCTGGAGTGGCTGAGGAATAGGGCTGCCAACTTTCTAGTCTCACAAAACTCAACACCCTGCCCCTGCCCCTTCCCCAAGTCCCTGCCCCTTCCCTGAGGCCCTGTGCACTACATTCTTCCTCCCTTGGTGGCTTGCTCTCCCCCATCCTCACTCACTTTCACTGGGCTGGGGCAGGGGGTTGGGGTGCAGAGCTCTGGGGAGGGGCCAGGAATGAGAGGTTTGGGGTACAGAAGGGAGTTCTGGGTTTGGGGGGCTCAGGGCTGGGGACTTAACTCAGGCAGCTCCTGGTCAGTGGTGTGTGCGGGGTGTGTGCGCTAAGGCAGGCTGCCTGACTGTCTGGGCATCTTGCTGCATGTGCCCTGGAAGCAACTAACAGATTTGGGTCCTGGGGGGAGGGGGAGTCAGGAGGCTCCACACACTACTCACCCATAGGCACTGCTTCCTCAGCTCCCATTGGCTGAACCCGGCCAATGGGAGTGCAGAGCTGGTGCTCCAGATGAGGGCAGTGCGTGGAGCACTGTGGCCCCCCCACGTAGGAGCCAGACCTGCTGGCCAATTCCAGGGTGCAACATGGAGCCAGGACAGGCAGGGACTAGCCTGCCTTAGTGCTGCAGCACCACTGACTGGACTTTTAATGGCCCGGTGGGCGATGCTCACCGGAGCCACTAGGGTCCCCTTTCAACCAGGTGTTGCGGTCAAAAACTAGACACCTGGTCACCCTACTCATGAATGTGAGTGGCAACCTCAGGGCAGACACCAGGTCACAAACCCAAAAGAGGTTGTGAATTCTATACTTCATCAACCAAGTGTCAAATATGAACTCCTCAAGCACGGTAACAGCCTTAACCTGGAGTCACAGACAGTCCCCTTGTGTACTAAGACTATCTTGCCATCCAGGCAAACTTGCTGTTGTGATAGATGGTCCCTTACACAAAAAAGGACAATATTCAGGTTACTCTCAGTACCAAAGGACCAGTCACTTAATATTGAACTGGGGTATCTCAGATCTCACACCAAAGACAACACTTGTAGCCAATCCTATAGTCAACTAAAGGTTTATTAACTAGGAGAAAAAATGAGCAATTTACAAGGTTAAAGCAGGTAAACAGTCATACAAATGAGATAGTCTTAGGTTTAAAAAAATAGAAACTGCTATAGCATGCAAGCTCTCCTTTTAGGGCTAACCCAAGCTAAACAGCCAGGAATCCCTTGCTTATGCTTAGAAATTTTGCCCTTTTGCTCAAGTCCAAGCAGCATAAAGATAACAATTTCTTCTGGACAGGGATTTTTAGTCCCTTCCCCCAGCACTTGAGCTGATGGGAAGAATGTTTGTGCACATCTCTTCTTCATGGGTGTTGGGGGAGCAATCAAAATATTTTGTTCTTTGATGAAGCATAAGCAAATTTGAGATGAAAGGATCAGGTCCAAAAGCCCTTTATACATTTTCTGGGCAGCCTTTTGACAGCACCAGTCCTCGGGTGAACAATAGTGTCTTTGAAATAACCTCCTATTTCCTAAACATCACCGGTAATTAGCTACATGGATTAACATAAGAATTGCCTATTTCCCACCATTTGCAGGTTGTTTGCTATAGACTTGCAAGAGAAAAAGACAGTGATATTACTACATATACCGTTCATTTAAATGTTAACCTCTTCTTTTGATCTCGGAATTAACAGAATATAGCAAAAGGCAGAAAATGTTTGGTTCCATTGTTAACCTCTAACAATATATATGTAAACACACAAAAACACACACATTATCTAGTAATGTCTCTAAAAGTTGAATCTGGGTCAATTAGCCTGCTAGTTGGGTAACCCTTTCTGGCCCTTACAATTACCTTACAACCTGGGATACAGATATCGTAAGTGAGATGAATGCATGCAGCAACTTGCAAGCATTTCATAAGGTCTAAATGCTACACATTTTTATAAATCTCCAATACTTGGTCTGCCAGAGGCACAGTTATCACACCAAATAACTGTTTAAATATTCCATGGCTTTAACCAGTTAGAATATGAATCTTGTTTTTATGATTCAGAGTCTTTCATTTTTTGTAATATATAATATATGATATATCTTGATGGCATACATATATCATGATATATATTTATGATTCAGTCTACCATTTTTTGTAATTGTTTATATATAAAATATAAAAATAAAAAAAGCTATCAGCACTGGAATAATCAATATTTGTATCTTTGTATATGAGAAAAATGTATATTTATACAAAGCATGATCAGGAATATTCCTTAGACAAGTGTTGAGAAATGCTAATGAAATTTCAGTTTATGTTAATGTTTGCAATGCCAGCTGACTATGTTCTGGCTGATGTCCAACATAGATGGAAAACAGTTTTTTGTTGTTCAATAAAACATGATATACTCTTGGGCCTAATGACAATATCTTAATATTGGAGCAAATAATGTCCCAATTTGAATTAGATAATTAGGTATTGTGGCAAGATGGCTGATGTTAGTATGGTGAAGAGATGGGCAAACTACAGCCCATGGGCCACATCTGGCCCGCAGGACCGTCCTGCCCAGCCCCCGAGCTCCTGGCCTGGGAGGCTAGCCCCCAGCCCCTCCCCTGCTCTCCGCCCTCCCCCACAGCCTCAGCTCACCCCATCACCAGTGCAGTGCTCTGGGTGGCAGGGTTGTGAGCTCTTGGAGCAGCACAGCTGCAGAGCTCAGCCTGACCCGGTGCTCTGTGCTGCACAGTGGCAGCGGCGTGGCCCAGCTCCAGCACCGCCAGCCACCAGTGCTCCAGGCACCACAGTGAGGGGACAGAGAGTAGCGGGGGAGTTGGATAGAGGGCAGGGGAATTGGGGGTGGTCAGGGGCAGGAGTGTGGATAGGGGTCAGGGAGGGAACAGGGGGTTGAATAGGGGCAGGGATCCCAAGGGGGCAGTCAGGAAGGAGGATGGGTTCCAGGGGCAGTCAAGGGACAGGGAGAAGGGGTGGTTGGATGGGGCAGGAGTCCCAGGGGAGCCATCAAGAATGAGAGGAGGCATTAGATGGGGCAGCAGGGGTCCAGTGGCAGTAGGGGACATGGAGCAGGGGTGTGTGAATGGGGCAGGAGTCTGGGGGGGGGGAGGGGAGGAAGCAGATAGGAGGTGGAGGCCAGGCCACAACCCCCTCCCCTATCCAGCTCTCCATACAATTTACAAAACCCAATCATAGAATCTCAGGGTTGGAAGGGACCTCAGGAGGTCATCTAGTCCAACCCCCCGCTCAAAGCAGGACCAAACCTGCTCAAAGCAGGACCAATGCAGCTCTCAGGCCAAAAAGTTTGCCCACCCCTGGTATAGCAGGTCCTACACTTTTCTTGGCAGTGGGGGGAGGACTAAGACACTACCCCTTGCCCTGCTCTTGGAGCACTAAGGTCCCTGCTAGTGGCCCAGGAAGGTGGTAGAGAAGGGAAGCAGGGGAAGGGTATGGGTTTGCTCCTCACTCTGAGCCCCAGCCTTCTCAACCCCTGCAGGTTCTTACCCTCTTCTCCCTTGGGTGGGGTACCTTCAGTCCTTAGACACTGGGGCAGGGTCTCCCTTACTTCAGTTCTCTGGGTTTTCAAATCTTACAGCATACCTCCCAGCTCTAGTCCTTCCTCCCCTGACTGCTTGAAGCAAGGGGGTTGTCATAGGTCTCACCCCCACTTGGAGGTGTTGGGTTCCAATGTGGGGACCCGCATGTATCCTCCCACCCTAAAATCCTAGGGTAGGTCCCCTTTTTGCTGCCACCACTCGGTCGATTCACGTGGGCCGAGACACCCCTGTTTTCCCCCCTTCCTCTTTCCAGAGACGTTCCCTGGGGAAATACAGATCAACTCACAGAGAGAGAAACCTACCCCCTCCCCTCTCTGCCTGGAGATAAGCTTGTCTCACCACCAAGAGAGAGTTTCTTAGCCCCCTCCCCCTGTATCCACAGTAGAGGGACTTAATCAAATCTTTCTAGAAAGAATTTATTAAAAGAAAAACAAGAAAATACAGAATCTCTATGAGTCCAAGCTGGACAATCATAGGGGATAACCTTGCTAAGTTCTGGAGAGAATCCTCTCTCCTTCTCAGTACAAACAATACAGGCAGAATTAAGAATAATCAATAACAAACACACAGAATTGCAAACATAGGATTATTAGATGAGGACACAAAGTATCTTTCTAATACTCACTATCTTGACTAGAAGAAATTAGTTCAGAAAGATGAAAACTTGTAGAAGACTTGATTAAACTTCTGGACCCTTGTGATTCCAAACAGCTAAGAACAACACACACACAAACAGAGAGAAAAAGTTCCCTCCTAGGAATTTTAAATTCTCTTCCCTGATTGGTCCTCAGGTCAGGTGTTCACCAGGTACTATGTGTTAACCCTTTACAGGTGGAAACTTAACCCTTAACTAACTATTCATGACAGGGGTTTATTAGGTTCCTGACAGGGCCTTAATCGACTACAGGTGCTTCTATTAACCTGTAGCAACCCTCCCTAGTCTACAGGGAACCACACCTTAATTAGCCTAGGGCTTATATATTTCCCCTTTACCGCCCTCCCACTGCTTCCTGGTCCCCCTGTATCACAGTATGCATAAACTCTCTATTGTAAATACTTTTAGATACTACATATGTTTGTATATAAATAATAATACACATTGGCTAATTTTTGTAGCAAAATTTGAAAGACATGGTGGCAACAGCTGAGCTGGGATATTATTTGCAAGTTGTGCCTTTCATCACTGCTATAAGTTATCCCGTTGGAATGTGGTTTGATTCAGAATTCAGCCCCTGAATGTGAATTTAATTTTGTGAAAAGAGCTGCTGTGACAAATCTGCCTACTAGTCTTTTTTTTGCACTTACCAGATTAAGCACTGGTAATGGCAACGTAAGCTTCATCAAGCTGCCCCAATGTGTCTCAACCATAAGAATCTGCCTCTAGGAGTGAGACTGTAGTTCTGTTTCCCGTTCCCATTCAATCTTTGCTCTCTACTCAGACTGTTAGTGAGAGTGCTTATTGCAATAGTCTTCTAGAAACTAAACTGAGGCCACTGACTAATTTTACACAGGTCACAAAACAGCCATCAGAGGATAAAAGCTTTCAGGAACCTATAACGGTTCTGAGCTGGAGTTATCCAGTCCCATAATTACAGTACCTGTGATATTGATCAGATACAGTATCTCAAATCACAGTATATTCTAATAATACACAAAAAACTAAATTAAAAGGATATTATTTAGGTTTCAGAATCAAGCATTCTAAAGTTAGGAAATGGCAGAATTTTGGTTGCACATGCAATCTTAATTCTGCCTCCTTGTGCATATGTGTTATGATACTTTCTTTAATTACATGATCATATAGTACTTTTTTAGCAGGGCTCCTGCCTGAGTCAGTGCATAGGATAGGTAGTGCTCATAAAATGTGGTAGCTATTCAATCTTTTCATCCTCATCATTCAGTTATTACCTTATTTACTGCAGACTTCCAAACCCTACACTGAATACAGAACTATTAATTTCCTCAAATTCTTTTCTAGGGTGTGCTTCACTGTAGTCTGAGTGCCTCACAAACATCAATTAATCTCCATGGTGAGATGAGAGCATTATCTCAATTTTACAGATAGGAAAACTTAGACATTTGACTGGGTGAATCAGTGAATCAGTGGTAGAGTTAAGCTTAGCGTTCAGGTCTTCCTGATTTCCAACCCTTCTGCTCATTCCTCCAGGCCATGCTGCCCAAGTTGCTGAGCAATCACGGCTTCTTCAATTTCAGTTGCAGATGTTAAGGCTCAGCACTTCTCCATATCAAGGCCTGGATGACTCAAGTTGGGCATGCAGAAAATGAGGAACACACAATTTGTGGCCACCTGCTAAATTTTTGTCTTGTTTCTTTCTCAGCATCACACTGGAAGACTGTCAAAAGAGGCAGTAACAGAACTGAGTTCTGCTCTGTAACATTCACTTGCTTTCTTAGAAGACAATCCAACCAACTTTTCTCTTCCTGCAGGACCTGCGCTCTATGTACCTTTCAATTACTAGAGCAAATGAGACAAAGACCCTACAAACTCATTCACTACACAGCCCTGATTCATTCCCTGAGCACCATTGATCCTGTGCACAGAATGAGACAGGGGTCCTGCAAAAAAAAATCTAGTATGTGATTGTGTAATTAAACACTGTGTCATAATGCATATGCAGATATTGTATAATGAAGATACTAAACAAAACCGGCCCCAGGACCGACCCTTGGGGCACTCCGCTTGAAACCGGCTGCCAACTAGACATGGAGCCATTGATCACTACCTGTTGAGCCCTACGATCTAGCCAGCTTTCTATCCACCTTATAGTCCATTCATCCAGCCCATACTTCTTTAACTTGCTGGCAAGAATACTGTGGGAGAACATATCAAAAGTTTTGCTAAAGTCAAGGAATAACACATCCACTGCTTTCCCCTCATCCGCAGACCCAGTTATCTCCTCATAGAAGGCAATTAGGTTAGTCAGGCATGACTTGCCCTTGGTGAATCCATGCTGACTGTTTCTGATCACTTTCCTCTCCTCTAAGTGCTTCAGAATTGATTCCTTGAGGACCTGCTCCATGATTTTTCCAGGGACTGAGGTGAGGGTGACTGGCCTGTAGTTCCCCGGATCCTCCTTCTTCCCTTTTTTAAAGATGGGAACTACATTAGCCTTTTCCCAGTCATCCGGGACCTCCCCTGATCACCATGAGTTTTCAAAGATAATGGCCACACAGATGCAATCACATCTGCCAACTCCTTTAGCACCCTTGGATGCAGCGCATCCAGCCCCATGGACTTGTGCTCGTCGAGTTTTTTCTAAATAGTCCCGAACCACTTCTTTCTCCACAGACGGCTGGTCACCTCCTCCCCATACTGTGCTGCCCAGTGCAGCAGTCTGGGAGCTGACCTTGTCTGTGAAGACGGAGGCAAAAAAAGAATTGAGTACATTAGCTTTTTCCACATCCTCTGTCACTAGGTTGCCTCCCTCATTCAGTAAGGGGCCCGCACTTTCCTTGATTTTCTTCTTGTTTCTAACATATCTGAAGAAACCCTTCTTGTTACTTTTAAAATCTCTTGCTAGCTGCAACTCCAAGTGTGATTTGGCCTTCGTGATTTCATTCCTGCATACCTGAGCAATATTTTTATACTCCTCCCTGGTCATTTGTCCAATCTTCTTCTTGTAAGCTTCTTTTTTGCGTTTAAGATCAGCAAGGATTTCACTGTTAAGCCAAGCTGGTCTCCTGCCGTATTTACTATTCTTTCTACACATCGGGATGTTTTTTTCCCTGCAACCTCAATAAGGATTCTTTAAAATACAGCCAGCTCTCCTGGACTCCTTTCCCTCTCATGTTATTCTCCCAGGGGATCCTGCCCATCAGTTCCCTGAGGGAGTCAAAGTCTGCTTCCCTGAAGTCCAGGGTCTGTATTCTGCTGCTTTCCTTTCTTCCTTGTGTCAGGATCCTGAACTCGACCATCTCATGGTCACTGCCTCCCAGGTTCCAATCCACTTTTGCTTCCCCCACTAATTCTTCCCTCTTTGTGAGCAGCAGGTCTAGAAGAGTTCTGCCCCTTGTTGGTTCCTCCAGCACTTGCACCAGGAAATTGTCCCCTACACTTTCCAAAAAATTCCTGGATTGTCTGTGCACCGCTGTATTGCTCTCCCAGCAGATATCAGGGTGATTAAAGTCTCCCATGAGAACCAGGGCCTGTGATCTAGTAACTTCTTCTAGTTGCCAGAAGAAAGCCTTGTCCACCTCATCCCCTTGGTCTGGTGGTCCGTAGCAGACTCCCACCACGACATCACCCTTGTTGCTCACACTTCTAAACTTAATCCAGAGACTCTCAGGTTTTTCTGCAATTTCATACCAGAGCTCTGAGCAGTCATACTCCTCTCTTACATACAATGCAATGCAATCCTTAACCTCCACAGAATCCTCAGCATTTAGCAGTCCCGCTTCTTCTTTCTTTGTTTTCTTCTTATTTATCAGCTTTAGAACCTTTTACTGTTGGTTTTAATTCCCTTTCAAGGTCCAACTCTACATGGCTTTTGGCCTTTCTCACTTTATCCCTACATGTTCTGACCTCAATAAGGTAGCTTTCCTTGCTGATCATGCCCATCTTCCACTTCTTGTAGGCTTTCTGCTTTTTCTTAATCACCTCTCTGAGATGCTTGCTCATCCAGCTTGGTCTACAACTCCTGCCTATGATTTTTTTCCCCTTTCTTGGAATGCAGGTTTCTGATAGTTTCTGTAACTATGACTTGAAGTAATTCCAGGCCTACTCCGCATTTAGATCCACAAGTTCTTCAGTCCAATCCACTTCCCTAACTAATTTCCTTAATTTTTTAAAGTTGGCCCTTTTGAAATAAAAAACCCTAGTCACAGATCTATTTTTGTTTAGCCTTCCATTTGGTTTGAACTGAATTAGCTCATGATCGCTCAAACCAAGGTTGTCCCCTACAACTATTTCTTCTATGAGGTCTTCACTACTCACCAAAACCAAATCTGAATAGTGAAGACCTCATAGAAGCACTTCTAGAGTGGACACAGTTTATATTGGCAAAGCTGCATTTTTAGCTTATTACACACATGCATCCTGAGTGAAACAAACAATACCTGTAAAAGTACAGTTTTGCCAGCATAATGTGTCTACACTAGGGGCTTTTGCCAGCACAGTGATGCTGGGATCACATCTCTTCACTCTGACAAACACAGGTATGCTGACAGAGAAATCTGTAGTGTAGACATAACATTCAATAGTTTTAACATTTGTTGCAGCTGGTGTCATAAGCATTCCTGTTTCCACATTCCAAAATCACTGTTATTATCCCATCTAATTAAGTGGAGAAATTATTAGACTTTGGAGGAAAAAATGTGAAGTTTGATATTTTCTTAATTTCATTTAATTGCCATTGTATTTCCCATTAATGTGGAAACAGGAACTGCCTGTGACAGCAACAGTGAGCAAGCATTCAAATGGATTCTCAGAGTTTACTGAGAGAAAATCACAGCCCAAGTACAAATATTTACTTTTTGTCAAGTTTAGTAAAGATACAGAGACATGTTACATAGTTAATATTTAGTAAGTACAACAATATTGAAAATAATTTAATAAACTAGACAACAGCCACTCTTTGGGTCAGATCTTCACCTTGCATAAATCATCGTAGCTCAGTTGAAGTCAATGTACTTATCCCATATACTAGATGATGCTCTGACCCTTTAAACTCATCGTTTGGATATATCCTCTTGCTTTCTTAACACCATTAGAAGTATGTCTTTAACAGTATTTTCATAAACTTCTAGGCTTACAGATTAAGGTTTTATACCACTTGAAAGGTGGGATACTAAGGCTTTTCAGATGATATTCTATTCCTCATTAATTTCAGCTCAAACAGTTTTCAATATGGAAACAGTTAAAATGAGGTCAGAACTGAAGTGGGGGAAAAACAAGATGGTTATTTTAAAGTCTGACACCTTGTAAACCATGAGGCTAGGAAAAATACTATACCTTTTTAGAAAGCCAAGACACACATCTTTCTGTGGGTGGATAACATTTTATGGGCCAGAGTCTGGCCCCTGCTGAGAACCCTTTGTGCTCCTCTGGCATTTAAAAAGGACTGTTAAAGGATTGGAACAGTTCCCTGGGAAATTACCCTAGGGTACAGTAGTATAAGGCAGAGCAGACACATCAGCCTTGTGGCAGATGGGCATGACAGAGGCAGAAGGAGGAGCATAGTAGTTCTCAACCACATCTTTTCTGGGATCCTCTTATCCATACTGGGAGTTCTCCCTCCCACCTTCATCTAATCAGGGCTGTCTCCCATGTAGCGATATGGGATGGGCGTGGCAGGTGGAAATTCTTGTTTTATACTGCCAGTTGCTCCTGCCAATATATTTAAAAAAAAATTATGCTAACAACACCATAGCCTTTAAAAATGGGTTACAGAAAACAATCATAGGACATTGTCCTTGTGAACAGAGAACCATATATGAACGTCTTTTAAATAGGGTCTCATTTGAAAAGAACAAGATAAAAGAAAATGTGATTGAACTGTGACAGAGAAAGAGTTACATTCAACAGTTTCAGTTGAGATGTGCTGCTTGCCAAACTTGTTATTCCTAAAGCATGTCATACTTGCCAGTTCTCCATTGGGTTTGACAAAGGGTGAAGCTCCTAATCTAAAAAAGACTTGCAGGAGCAGCAATATCACACTCAAAGGTCATTAACTGCTCAATGTGTTGTTTACGTTAGTATACCGATGAACATTGCTGAGCTTAGATTTGCTAAAAACTTGTGGTGTTCCCATATTGGAGAAACTGCAGTGCTAAAAATATAAAATATTATAAACCATGATCTGTTCTGAAATGCTGAATAACAAACGTTAATGGTTCCATTTTCTCTTTTAGTAGCACAATTAATCAGCAAGTTCTTTTTTAGAGACAATTTTATATTTCTTGGAAAGATCTAAACAATCCAGTTTTGCTTTCATACATGAAAATACCAGCAAAAGGATACTGTGGATACAATTGCTTAAAATTTCAGCAAAATAAATACATTAAAGTACATATCAGAACCCTTCTTTTTAGTGTGGGACTTGGCTAAGCACAAAATAGAAAATATTTTTTTACTAAATGTGATAATTTCTAAGTTCATTAGGCTCTTGCTCCTTTTAAGTGGTCTTGAGTTGGGGGGAGAAAGACTGCAGTGTTTTCACAGCTGAACCTAAATGCTCTCATGCAGACACAGGCAGAATGGCAGAATGCTTCAGGGAGTACTGAGCAAAAGTGTACTAAGCAGCCCTGACAGATGAAAGGATTCTTTGCATATGAAAGGAGCAGTGGGTGCTCTCCCAAGGGCTTGCTGCCAGATTTAAATTAGGGGAGTGGTCCTTATAGCTACTGGGAATCCAGCTGGCCATATCCCCTTAGGTCACAGAATGCCACTGGACATGCCAGCTGGCCCCACAACCATCTCCATTGTGCCTGGCTCCTGTGCAGGGCTGCTGGGAGTGTCAGGGAACGGGGAAAGAGAAGAGGCTTCCTTTGCCCAGCTTGCTTCTGCTCCTCCTTCTCACCATGCAAAGCAGCCACAATTTCAGCCATAACTGTGGTAAGATTTGTATATTGTATTAATCCATTACAAATGAATTTCAATATGACACTCAATTAAGTAAGGACCATTTTTTTCCTGAAAGTTTTATTAAAAAACAGTTGAGATCATAGGGTTAGAAAGGACCACAAGAGTCCTAAATTCAGGGGGTTAGTCTAGATTTTTAAAAAATAATTGGGAATTAAAAAATGAAGTTTTTCAGCTAAGGAAAATAAATGTGTCCTTTTTTTTTTAACTACTCTACCAGTTGGAAGCTTTAGTTATACCAGGAACCAAAGTCCCTAGGTTGTAAATGTTGGTCTGGTGATAATCAGAGTTGATTTAACCAAGTTAAAAGGGTTTAAAAAAATTACTTCCTGAAAGTTCACAGAATTATGTTCAATGATTAAAACTAACAATTTCTATTTCCCAACATTCCACTGCCACTGTGCATTTGTGCATCTATAAACCGGACAGAAATTTCCACTGAATAGAAGATTCTAAGGATTTGCTTGGATAAGAACATGCACGTGTAACTAAATGGATGATCTCCGAAGGTGTGTATGTAAGGAGGCAGGGCTGCTAAGGTTGCATGGGCATATATTCATTTTTCAACATTTAATTTGTATCGTAACTTTTATCATTAGTTTTTTAATACTAATTTTCAGTGTGTTCATGGTTTCAAAATAATACAAGAAATTTCAACAAAAGTATTGTTGCTTAGTGTGAACTATGTAATTATTTCATTTAGTCAAAATTATAAATAAGCATGTGTTTAGGGATATTTTCACAGTCACTGAGAATTATTCCCATAATTATAGCCCTCGTGGTAATGAAAGCACAGTAACAATTGTGTAGGGAATGTAATCATACCCTTCTATTTTCATATGCTCATAACTTTCCAGAAATATATCTATTGAGGGTAATTTTTTCCATGGCTGGTTTCAGCCAGAAGTCAATATTTTCAAATTTAAGGAAAATTCTTTCAGCCATCTTCAAATTATTGGATAGACATTTGGTGAGTTGTGAGGGGAGGCAGAAAGCAAGTGGAAGAGAAACACATTCCCATAATATAAAGCCTTTTTCAATTTTCTGATAACTCAAAAAGAGATGAAAAATATACCTCATGCTTTGGTCCAGACCCAGTGCTATGCATTGCACTAATTGCATGAAGTGGCTCTAAAGCTAGCATAACTGGCCACAGGAGGTTCATTCCGATGCAGTAGGTTCCCCCAGAGACACAGAGCCAGTGTAGCAGTTCCTTTGCAACTCCTGCCCTCTCTTCCAGTACATGTGAAGGAAAATGGGGGGCATATATGGGTGGTCCCTATTCCCACTGATCCCTACCTGCCATATTTGTCCCTTAAGGCCCTGGACAGATCGGCTAGTTAGAGCAGCCTTGTGCCACAGGTGTAGAGTTAGCCTAGGAGCAGGAGAGCACAAAGGTTGATTGGCATCCTCTCTGCTCTGGAGCTGCACTGTGAACTCCTCATCAGCAGCGGAGGAGCTGGGCCTTTGAGTGTTAATAGTCTTTACTGAAGAGAAGATACTTTACAAGACTGGAGCGGGGAGGTAAATTATTTAAATAAAAAAGTTTAAGCAATTGAAAAATCTTTTGAGCAAACTCAGTTGACAACTGCTAATAGAGCCCAAACTCCTTTCTGACATTCTAGCGCCCAGCTTCCCAGCCTGCCAGTGTTCATTACAAGAACCATATTGTGTGAGTAAGCACAAACTGCAGTATGACAGGCTCAGGGGCTGCAGCTGGGACAATTTGCAGGAGAGAAATTGTAAATTTCCAATTGAAACATGCAAAGAACAATCCACCAAAAGGTACACACATTAAGGCCTCATCTTTATTACAAATATAACAATAATGGAGACCAAAGATAAAATTTCGCAAAGCGTCCAAGCAACACAGGAACCTAAGTGCCATTTTCAAAAGTGGCAAGCACTTAATAGCCTAAGTCCCATTGGCTTTCTAACCCTATGATCTCAATTGTTTTTTAATAAAACTTTCAGGAAAAAATGATCCTTAATTGAGCATACCAAACTTCAGCTGAGAAGGAGAAAGTTACAGACAAGTGAAAGTGACTACCACTGTTGGAAATGCTTAGGAAACCTTAACTATGTATTGCTATCCATGCATGGATGCTGCCTTTTGATTATATTTATAACAACTTGAGGTATAAATAAGCGGTGCAACTATTGACACACACCTTCCAATGGTGCATTAAACAACATGACTAAGATATGTCATATGTTGTTTGTCCTCTCCTCCTTTCCCAGGAGAAACATGTGCAATGGGGTGTTTCATTTCAGTAGCATTTGGGGTTATTTTGGTTGTTTGCTTGGTTTTTGTTTTTTAAATATACATGTTGCTAAATATTTATGTTAGAGAAGGCAATGTCAAAGAAGGCAAGGTCAGTTATTTTTAAAATTTAACCAGTCAGGCTAAAATTTCTCATATTAGGTATCTGTCTCAGGCTGAATTGTTTTGGGAAGTTTAAGCTAAAATGGTTCAACAGTTTTCAAGAATGAGATTAGGGAAAACATCTTTTTTACTCATGTTAAAAAATGTCATACTACCATTTTGCTGAAGTTCTAATGCTTCTGTGCTTTAGAAAAGAGAATTGAAATTTGTCGGGGACGGGGAGGGGATGTTCTTCTTAGTTCACCCTTTTGCTTTCCCTATGAAAATTCACCTCAATTTGTCCAAGTTACAAGCTTCTGAAAAATTGCAGTTCATACATGCTCAGAAGAGACTTGTTTAGTGTTTGGCACCTAACTTATCAAAATATCCTATCTGTGAGTCTGCTCCTTCCCCTTTCAACTGCTGGTGCTGACCAGATTGTGTGTGCATCATGCACACAGACTGATTGAACATGCTCCATCCTAAGGTTGCAGAGGCTGATGGGCAATTTCCCTTCAGTTGCTTTTCCCAATAGTCAGAGGCCACTCTGGTACCAAGCGCAGGAATTGAATAATTTAAGAACATCTTACTATATGCCCCCAAAGCCACAATCTCATAATTGAGGAAGAAGGCTGTGCTGGTTAAAAAAACTGACCATGGTTTAAAGAAGTAAAGGTAGATATATATAAAACAAATGGAAGAAAGGGGAAATTAATAGTAATGAATATAAATTAGAAGGTAGGAATTTTGGACACAAAAAAGAAATCTATGGCCAGCAGTTAAGAACAATAAGAAGGAGGTTTTTTAAATATATTGGAATAAAAAGAATCTTCAAAATGCTATTGTTCCATTACAAGATAGAAATGGTAGAATTATCAATAATGCAGAAAAGGCAGAAGTTCAATAAATATTTATGTTCTGTATGTAGGGCGAAAACACTGATATAGTCTCATTATATGGTGATGATAACACTCTTTTCATTCCACTCGTATCTCTGGGGGATGTTAAACAGAAGCTACTAAAGGTAGACATTTTAAAATCAGCAGGTCCAGATAATTTGCAGCCGAGATTTTTAAAGGAGTTGGCCGAGGAGCTCACTATGTTGATTTTAAATAAGTCTTGGAGCACTGGGAACTTCCAGAAAACTGGAAGAAAATGAATGTTAAACTGTGACGAAGTGGGACTGGTCGTACTGGGGGCTGGGTACAGATCCTAAGTATCTAGCAGCAAAAGGCCATTTGCTGCATGGCCTTTTGCTGCTAGATAGATACTTAGGATCTGTAGCCAGCCCCCAGTACGACCAGTCCCACTTCGTCACATAAACCAATTTTTAAAAACGGTAATTGGGATGGTCTGGGTAATTATAGATCTCTCAGCCTGACATAGTGTTTAGGCAAGATAATGGAGCAGCTGATACAGGGCTCGATTAATACAAAATGTAAAGGAGGATAATGTAATTAATGCAAATCAACATGGATTTGTGGAAAATAGATCCTTTGGCTTTAACCTCTGTTTGTCAGTTCCCAATATATAAAATGGAGATAATTATATCACCTCACAAGAGTGTTGGGTAGATAAATTAATTAGTGTTTATAAAGAATTGAGATACTACACTGAGAGCACCACAGAATAGCGCATGAGGAAATAAATTCCATATTCAGTGCGGGTTTTAGACAGTGTTCAGTAAATAATGTGTGGGTTCACATTGATATGGAAAAAGAAGCATACTTAATTTAATGTAAGAACATAAGAACAGCCATACTGGGTCAGACCAAAGGTCCATCTAGCCCAGTATCCTATCTTCCGACAGTGGCCAATGCCAGGTGCCCCAGAGGGAATGAACAGAACAGGTAATCATCAAATGATCCATCTCCTGTCATCCATTCCCAGCTTCTGGCAAACAGAGGCTAGGGACTCCATCCCTGCCCATCCTGGCTAATAGCTATTGATGCACCTATCCTCCATGTAGCAATTAAATACCAATTGAATAAGCACTGTCTATCCTGTGCATTGAGTGAGTCAGCAGTCCTTTGAAAAAATAGTATGTGAACATGTAATTAAAGACTGTATCAAAATGCAGGGGCCAAATTAGGAGAGTATGGGCATCCTTAAGTCTCATATTTTTCATAGCTTCTGAGTGCTTAAATTTGCATCCTTAACATTTTAATAATGTTTTGTGTGTATGTACACATATACACATGCACATACTTTTCATATATAAAATAAGCTTGAGCTCTTAAAAAGAAATCCCTGAAATGTTGCTACTTTCCAGTTTTTGGTTAAACAAGACATCACAGATCATGGCTTGTCATGGAGATTGCTGAAGTAATGGATTCCGTGACTTCCTGTGACCACCGTGACTTCTGCAGCGGTCAGTATGGCTGATCCCAGGATTGCCAAAGCAGCTCGCTCCAGGGCCAGCTGCTCAAGTGGTCCAGGGCCAGCCACAATGGTCGCTCCTGGAGCAGGCCCACAGCGCAGCCAGCAGCTGGGCAGCCAGCCTCACTGGCCTCTGCTAGAAGAGGCGCTGGGGCCAGCTGCACCAGCCGTTGCTCGGGCGGCCCTGGGCAGCTGGCATCCCGCCTCTCCAAGCAGTGGCCCTCTGCTCCCTTCCTCCACCCCGAAGCAGTGGCTCCCACGGGTGCCCCCTCCACAGGAGATTTAATCAGGGGTATTTATAGCATAAGTCGTGAATAAGTCACTGGCCATGAATTTTTGTTTATTGTTCATGACCTGTCCATGAGTTTTACTAAAAATACCCATGACTAAATCGTATCCTTAATCATGGCCCATGTTAATTAATTTGCTTTAGTAGTAATATTTTTTTCCTAAGATGATCATAAACAACAAGGGTAAAGCTAAATTTGAAAACTTACAATGATTATTATTATTGGAATTCATGGTAACTTCATTTTCAATGTTGCTGCTTCTGCCATTAGTCTCCAAGGAAATAATTACCTTCAGATGCACTGGTTAGACAAAAATAACATGTGACCAAAGTCAAAAGAAGAACTGTTGTTTAAATATATCAGATTGCTCCTGTTACTGCAACTAGCGAAAAGGGACATCAATAATTAATGATCCAATTACTAGGTTACAGAAGTTTATACTGAAGTGTCAAAGTGATGAACTTTGGCACTGAACCTTTCTGCTGCCACTCCAGTTTACTGAAACAGCAGATGCATTGCAGAGTGTGGTATGTGTGCTGCCAGGGATTAATATTGCTTTGGAGTTACTGCTGTGATGTGTTTTCTGCCTCTCAAACTCCACAAACTAGGCTCACTGTTGAAATGGTGTGAACTGCCATTATAACCACATTTTGATAATCTGACACCTCGTGTTAATTAAACATTATATTTGTTTAGGCCATTAGGAAGGCTATTGTTAGTATTCTGTATGTGTAATATTAAAAAGCCTTGCAGAGAAAAGAGTAGCTGTGATTTGTAGTTGAATGCTGTATTTTTTTCCTGTAATTAATCGCTTCCCCTTAGTCAGATGATTATACCATTGTGTCTGTATTTCCATCCTACTTCTTAGGTAGAACTTTAAACTTGCCCCTGGCTTTCTGTATAATACAGATCACAAATTATAGACAAACTTAGATCCTAGGCAGAACATTGCTATTCAGTATACTTAGTAGTTAAAACATGCACAATGTTTTATTTCTAAATTTATTTTATATTTCTATAATAATAAAATGTGCGTTTTCTAATCAATAATCAAGACATTCGGAACAAATTTAGGGTCCCATTATGCGGCCACTCTCAGACAAGGAACTCTCACTGAGTTCATTGGGAATACTATGCCTAAAGCTGTAGATCTGGGCCCTTTGCCAGTTTGTTGAGACCTCCATCCAGTAGCTGGCCTCACACCATTATCACTACATCCAAGGCTAAAAGTATAGGACCTTTCTAATCCCTAAGCAGCAAACAACTGAGCCAGCAATGGCTGAGATGAGCTGGTAGCCATCTAGTATTTTATATGAGAAATTGTGCAAAGAGATTGTTTCACTTTTGAAATTTATTAACATTCATATTGATGATTTGTAAAAGTATATTTTACCATAGTTCTTTATTGCATTAATCTGCTAGAAATGCAAATACCTTTTAATTTGTTAGTTAGTTACCTCATGCTGGCAACCAAGCCAGGAGATCAATGTTATGTTCTCAATTCCAGTTTTGGGGTGCAAAATATCACTGAGCTTGACTAGAACAAGGGTAGAGGGGAAACCAGGTTTGATCAATAAAACAACTAGCTGATCTTCTATCACATTGTGTAGGCAGGCTGTTATGTTCAAATGGGAATTGATTCTAGATGATGGTGTTCTTACAGTAGCAGACATCTTCATGTTAGCAGTGTCACCTTTCATGAGAATTGTTTCTATAGGACTTCAGGGATAAATATATACAATGCCCTTATGAATTCATACTTTTTTAAGTAGTTCAACATTTTATTTTCACTGCTGATAGTAAGTCTGATCTTTACCATTTCACCTCTGCTCATGATTGATTCATTCTGTGGGTTGAAAAGGAATATTTGAACATTAAGTAATTTTATCTAAAAATTATGTAAGGAAAACAAATCAAATTATCAGAATTGGTAACCGGGATAAACAACAGTTAAATAAATAGAATTGTTAACTAACTGTTTCTCATGTGACTAGTTCAGGGGAAAACAAAATAAAAAGATGGAATGATTGATACAGGCTGGTCATGAGACTATATCAATGGATGTGACTCCCACTATTTTAGTCATAGTGGTTCTTTTAATGCACGACATGATGCCTCAAAATCAACAATTGAATTTGACTTTGAAATAAATAAAATGTTTATTCAAGTAACTATAATAATGAGAAAAAACGAATACACAAAATAATCATGAGTATGCAAATGAATACAATGAAAGGTAAATAAATGAGTAATTCCCTATGGAAACTTAGCAGTAAATACTGACTTTTAAAACTTCCTATGCTTTAAAGCAAAGTGGGATTTATCTCACCTTTCCTTTCTTTGTTCAGGGAGTTTTCTGGTGTTGTGATGGTATCTGTTTGGTATTTATGATATTTAGAAAGGCACTTTCTTTCCTAAGGCTACTTACATTTTCTATTTTGGACCTTCAAATTTCCAATACCTAGATTCTTCTCTGTAAATGAGATTTAGATAAAAGAATCTGTGTCTTGGAAGAACAAAGTCACTGAAAACAGCTTACATGAATAGAACAGCTTTTCTTGGGTCAGGACTGGGATGTCTCAGAGTTTGGAATCTTAGGACCTTTAATGAAGTTTTGATTTTTCAGGTGAAGGAAATCAGATATCTTATTGGAGAGAGAATAATGAGTTGTGATTTTGCAACACTTTTATGGGTTGTCTCTTCATTCAGTTGTATTGAGGGACTAGACTGGTTCCAAAAAAGGAAGTTTTGATGCCTCTAACATCTTCCTTTTGGGCAGTCCAAGATTTTGGTATGTATGCAGATGTTGTTGCAGGATGTAAATTTACCAACTGCACAGGTCAAAGTGTCATTGCACATTTCCTATCCAGCCAGTAGGTGGCAACCAAGCTTTAAAAAGTTCACCATTCCAAGGGTTTTCAAACTTTTTGGAATTCCTTAATTTCTTCTTAGCATTGGTAATTAAAATATACACTAACAGTTGTTTAAAAGACTTTTAGTTCAATTTTCTGTTGCTAGTTCCTGAACTATTTAACAACAGGATAAAAGTTTTCACATGCTTTGTTATATGTAGGTAATTATCTTCTGAAAGTTTTACTTAATTTCAAGGTTTAAAACATTCTTCTTTCTTCTTACACTTAATTTGAGGAAAGTTCCTCTCTTCTTTCTCTTAAGAGTAGGGAGAGTTTTCCCTTATTTGATTCAAATTTTAAACAACTTCCAGTTTAATTATAAAATCAATCTCTGAATTCCAAATAGTTGGAATATTCTATTTTATGTTAAGCATTGTCCTAGATATTTCAAAACAGTAGTGACACAAAAGTGCTAATTCTTACTAATACCATATCCTAATATAACTTCACACTTGCTACTCTTGACCTTTATACATCATTTCTAGATTCACTAGAGCATACACAACAGTTTTATACACCAACATCTTTAAGTGTTTTTAGTAAAAACATCTCATATGTAAATGAATTTATCCAACTATCTATCCCCATGAATACCTACTGTATTACAAAAAGCCTTTGTTTGAACACCTTGATTTGGCTTTAAGGTTTTATTTGTTCTCTGGATGACTAAAATATTGATTGTGCAATTTTCTGAATGTTATGAATTAGGGACGGTTGTGAGATTACTTCTTAAATTAATGCATTCCTATGCAAGTTGCAAAGATGTGCATTAATGGTTGTGATGAAACCATAGTGCCTAATTTGTTCAAAGATAAGAAATTTTCCCCAAACAATGTTGAAGATGTTTATTTATAGATACACTCAGGTTTATGGTCTCACTTTCCTGGCTAAGCTTTAATTGTACAGCTTCTTTATATGGGACCTTGATCCTTTTAGCAAGGATGTATTGCTTGCAATGACACAGAGAAAACAAATTGCAGCATCATTTGTGTAGGCTTCTGTGTCACTTATTAAGAAATGAATTGAAACATATGTTTTGATATGAATTATATTTTGAGGCCTTTTGGTGTATTTTGTCTTATTTCCAACTTTATTAACATTTTAGCTAATGTGGGCTTATTCACAGTGTTAAATAGAAATCTAAATGAAGAAAAGGAGGAAGAAGGGATAGAAGGATTGTGTGGGGAAGTTGAGAGGCCATTGTTTATTTCTTCCCTTATAGCCATATATTTCCTCTTGAAGGTAACAAGATAACTTTCATATAGTTAGAAAGGACTGTTAGCTCAGGATGCAGGAAAAAGAAAATGAAACCGTTTAAAGCATCTCAGGGTTCAATTGAAGGTACCGTGGTCTGCAATCAGGCCTTTGTGCGAGTTTAATACAAGTATATATGAGTCAAGTGCGAACTATTTCATTGTATCGTTACCTTATAACTTCTAAGTAAAAATATCAAAATTTCATATTCAGGGGCCAAAAATCAGACCTGTTAGGCACCACAGCTCCAGTAGTAGAATTAGTACAACTATGTTAGTATAATTCACAACCTGGACTTAAAATGTTCTTGGTTTTGCATCTGATGTCATATCTTATAAAGGAGACACAGTCCATTCCCTCACTCATTTTGTTGATCCTCTACTATCTGGGGCTTTTGACTTTAAGTTTTATTTACATTTGGGATGTACTGGTTCAGTGTGGTTTAAGATTTTTTTAACTAATTAGCATTGATTTTAACACACTAAAAATTGGAACTAGACAAATAGCCAATAGGAGGCTACTGTACATTTGATGTATATACTCAAGCCCTATTAATATTAATATGAGATGTGTGTGTGTGTTATAGGAAAGTAGGTCCCATGTTTATTTGCATTGGCTCTGACTATTGTAATAGCTTATAATTAATTAATAGGAGAAAAGATTGCTATAGTTTAGCTACAAATGTACAAGTCAGTTTCAAACTAGGTGAATTTCACTTGCATCCGACTTCAATAGGCACAAATGACAAAAGGAACAAGAGAAGCATAGTAGTACTAAGTATTGAGTGCTGGAAAAGGTAGTCTCGAGGTTTCCATTAGCTTCTTCAGTTACACTAAGCATCTCAGAGCAAACAGTACAAATGGTTAGCTCAACTGTTGCCATCCAGAATTTTCCTGAAGCTAATTGTTTCTTCCTTAGTTTAATCAGGACTCCACAGTGGGCACAGAAAATTGCTAATAAATATGAGAAGTCAAAGAGGAAAATAAGTGATATGCAACACACACGATCCATTCTCAGCTTCTCAGACCAAATCTAACAGCTCTACAACCCTGCCTCACCCTTTCCCACAATTAATGATGAATATATCTCTGTAGTCAAAGAATCTATGATGCAAGTATGCCCTTAGGGTCCAAAAGAGCACTCTTCAATGGGTACATTATTCTCCATCCTTTCCTGATGCCTGTATCTTTGCTGGTAGCCAAGGAGTTCATGCTGGCTAGAGTACAGCTGGTGAATCCCTTCTTTGTCAATTCCAAGTCTAAAGACCCATCATTAAAATTTTATTTTTCAGTTTTCAGATATGCCCATCACAATTTTCTGGGTACATATAGGAATCCAAATGATGCAAAAATTAAAACTGCACAAAACATTCACTACATTACCTAACATATAAACTTACCCTTCTCAGTCTTTCAGAAAAAAGTCTGAACAAACATTAACTTTGCATCATGTCTTGTTTGTTAATAAACTTCCTTACCTTAGATCTTAGTTCCTCCAGTGCTACTGACATATTTGGCTATCCACTTCTTCCACTGATTACAGTCGTTCGCTAATTGTGGTACTTCTTTCCAGGTGTTGCCAATGCATTCAGTGTCCTCTGTCACTAGCTTGTGCTGGTTCTTCCTTGTCCTTCCTTGCTTCCTCTTTCCTCCTTTGGTATCAGAGGGGTAGCCGTGTTAGTCTGGATCTGTAAAAGCAGCAAAGAGTCTTGTGGCACCTTATAGAATAACAGACGTTTGGGAGCATGAGCTTTCGTGGGTGAATACCCACTTCGTCGGATGCATCCGACGAAGTGGGTATTCACCCACGAAAGCTCATGCTCCCAAATGTCTGTTAGTCTATAAGGTGCCACAAGACTCTTTGCTGCTTTTCCTCCTTTGGGTACTCAATGTAATGCTTGCTTAGCATGTCTCCAATCTTCCGTATAGTGTACAAGGCTTCTTTCTTTTATGACATTTTCTAACATGTCCTGCTCTATCTGTTCCTTTCCTCCCACATTTACTGTTTTCTTTCCATGAAATGTGTAATATCTTCCTCAGCCATTTTTGATGGGCAGCGTCTAATCTTTTTTTGTTAGCCACTATCATCAGGCACTGTCATAGTCCAGTATTATCAGGTAGGGGTGATAATCCCAAAGCAGAGAACCTCTAACTGAAAATGCTAGTGGCCATCATTTGTGCAACAGCAGATCAACCAGTCCCAGTTGTCATGACTGTGACTATGGAGAGTTGTTTGCTCTGATAGCTAGCACCCAAACACACATGTAGAATTGCATGTGAAAGCAAACAGGAAGCCACTGCAATCCATTGAACATTGGTGTAATGGGCTTTCTTTACCAACCCCAATAATTTGAGCTTCCACATTCTGCACCAACTGAAACCTCCAGGTGTCTGGGGTAGCCTCATGAAGAACACGCTATGCATATATAATTGCAGGAAAGTTTGCATCTGATGGAAATGGTTAATAGCTTTTGGCTGCCAAACCCACCAGGGAGTCAGAACAATCCATCTGAATTTCTCTGTGGACTTTATAAAGATTAGTTAGTTAATTTAGCCTTGCATCACACCAGGGAGATAGGTAGGTGGGGTATACATAGTAATTTAACATTAATCATATATTCCCATTTCTCAAACATTTCAGATGTTTCTCACAAATTTATATGAAAATCCAGTTATGAAGTTTCTTTTCAGCCCTCAAGAAACTGGCTAATTCCAAGTAGATGACATCAGAGAGTTGTTAACTTTTAGGGGCGGGGCACTGTGATGTGTAGAAAGTAGCTGCTGAAATAAAGGCTGGATATGGGACTGCGTCTGTGGTGGTCTTCCTTTCTACCAGAAATATCCTTTGGCTGCACTCCCAATATTACTTGTTTCCCACAGCTTGCAATTCCTGGTCCTTTCCTAGGCCAGGCAGTATTAAGAGGAGGCTGGAATTGCATTAGGCGAAGCCAAGGGCTTGGAAGAACTAGCATGGAAGCCAACCATGAGGAAACTGGGATGGTAGTATAGGTGGCAGGAAAGATGTGTGAGGCTGTGAGCCCAAATATGTGTGTGAGTTCCAAGTGCTAGATGGGGTAAGAAGAGAAAAAGAGTGTGCTCAAGAGAGGAAGAAAAAAAGGAGAAGGAGAAGGCTTGGCCTCCTGCATGGGTTGGAGAAGAGAGAAAGAAAGGAAGTACTAAAGACAAATTGTCTTCCATACCTTAGTACTGAACACTAAATGTGTAGTTCCTGAGGAGCTAGCGAACACGAGCAGCAAACAGAGGAGTTTTGTGAGGAAGTTCTCCATGTGAAGGAGGAGTGACTATGTGACTCCTTGAGGTGTGTTTATTGTTTGTTAATTTGTTTGTTTGATGGGTGCTTGCTGCTTGCTGTATGCCAGCTTTACTGAAGTTTATAGTGTGGTCTGTCTGGGGGGGCTGTGCACTGAAAACATCTGCTCAATGTGCAGCGGCAGTCAAAAAAGCTAACAGAATGTTAGGAACCATTAGGAAAGGGACAGATAGGATGGAAAATATCATAATGCCACTATATAAATTCATGGTATGCCCATACCTTGAACACTGTGTGCAGTTCTGGTCACTCCATCTTAAAAAAGATATATTATTATTGGAAAAGATACAGAGAAGGAAAACAAAAAATGTTAGGGATATGAAACAGCTTCTGTAGGAGAGATTAAAAAGACTGGGATTGTTCAGCTTTGAAAAGAGACAACTAAGGGGAGATATGATAGAGGTCTATAAAATCACAAGTGGAGAAAATGAATAATGAACTGTTATTTACCCCTTCACAAAACAAGAACCAATGAAGTTCATAGATAGCAGGTTTAAAACAAACAAAAGGACATATTTCTTCACACCATGCACAGTCAGCCTGTGGAACTCATTGCCAGGGGATGTTGTGAAGGGCAAAAGTATAACTGGGTTAAAAAAGAATTAGATATGTTCATGGAGGATAGGTTCATCAATGCGTTTTAGCCCAGATGTTCAGGGATACACCCCATGCTATACTGTGGGTGTCCCTAAGCCTCTGACTGCCAGAGGCTGGGAATGGACTGTAGGGGATGGATCACTTGATAATTGCCCTGTTCTGTTCATTTCCTCTGAAGCATCTAGCATTGACAACTGTCAGAAAACAGGATACTGGGCTAGGTGGACTATTGGCCTGATCGAGTATGGCCATTTTTATGTTCTCCTACTCTGCCTAAAGTTTCAGCAGATTTCCATTTGATCTTTTAGTTTAGACAAGTCATTTGAAAATATGTATAAATCAATCACAAAAAACTTGCAGTTGAACCAAATATAACGTGTACAAGGTAACTTGGTTACTTCATACAAAATGCCTGATTGCCTCCTGTGCCTTCCTGACAATAACTGCTTTTTCTCTTAAAATGAAAAACAAACAAACATAAAACCATACACAGTTGTTATTTCTTTCTGTAAAGATACTCCCTTATTGTCCTTACTTTGAAGAAGCCCTCCTCTTTTGAACTCCAGCCCATTGACTCAAATAACTATCAACATTCAATTGTGAGTGGACATACAGTCACACAAACTGTGGTTGGGATATTGATGTGCTTTCCCTCCTTCCCTTTCTCTAATAAAGGCTTTTATCAAAATGTACAAGATTGATGGCTTGAGCTTGGTTGTGGGAATGTGTATGTAAATGTAATTTTTACAAACGTATTTCCTACTTTTTAAACCCTCCTGGGGAGGGAGTGGCACACTTAAGAAAGCAGTTTCATTAGGTCATGTTTGAACTCTGAACAATGATGCTGAGAATCCCTAATTGAAAGAGAGAGCATGGCTAATGTGAACATTCAGGTTAAAACCCTTTTACTGTATTGGAGGCTCATCCTTTATATTAAGGTTGAGCTGAATTAGTAGAGTAGTGTGTGGAAACATTTGGCTTGAGGATAAACTAAGGATCTCATTTTCTTATATATTTCTTCCTCAAACAACCACCTATTCTTTTTAAATTCATAAAAAATATCAAATGTAAATCAAGACTTTTCTTAATTCTTACTGTGACATGAAAAATCCATCTGAAAACAAAACTCAGAAGTCATAGGTACTGTTGGGTAATCTTTTCATAAACATTTAAACCATCAGTTAACTTCTCTACTGTAGGCCTCTGTGGGTATATCATCTTTCTCTAATACAGTGACACAATCTATAGCTACCCTACCTCAGAGTTTGCCTGTGTTTTCATTATAAACCTTGTTTTTTCAGGAGCTTCTAATGGCCATAAAATATTCTTCTTGACAGAAACTTGGCAGTAAATTTTGAGCTTGAGAGAAAATCCATAATTTGTTTGTCTTTTGCTATATTTGATTTAACTTGGTTTGATCGTTTTTTGATTTGTAGAAGGGCAAACAAGAAAAAGAAGAAGAAGAAAAAAACTTTGCCAGGTCAGATAGATCTCAATCCTATTTCCTGGAAGTCACTGGAAGTTTTGTCACTGGCTTCAGTGAAAACAGCTATTGACCCTATTTTTATTTGCACTCCCATAGTTTAAAAACAGCCTCATGTGAAAAGGTAACAATAGGTAAAGTATTTGTTCATTATGGCTGAGATTTTCATAGGAGCCTACTTAAAAGGGAGTTGAGTGCCTAACTTCCTCAGGCTCCTTTGAACATCCCAGCCTGTGTAGACTTTGATTTTGGGTGCTTAACTGCTGTTCCTTAAGATTTTAGCAGGAATATACTCTATACTATGCTTGTAGTATAGTATTCATGTATTTTGATTAAGCATAGTACATGGTGTGTGTAGACATTAAAGATTATAGCTTTTCACCATTGTGGAGGAATGGATACTCTGCAGCCTTCCAACTTTAATTGCTTGAGGATTTGGGGGTATCTTCCGGATTTGGAGACCACACCCCACTACTCTTCATAGCCTATTTATGCTCTCCTCCCCTTAGAGAGAAGCACACATTGAAAATGTATGAGGTGAACTTGTAGAGAAACACTTGTGCAATGACAGTGAGAAAAATCAAAAGACAGTGCTTTTGGGTAGAGTGCTGATTGGAAAGAGACTTGGAACTGTGAGCAGAAAAACTGTCTCCTGCTGTTTGATTCCTACTCTGTTCAGGAAAGCAAGACTTCATGTACATTCTTTTTATGTAAATAGGATTGCTTCAAATAAATACCTGATTCCATTCTAATCAATTTCTTCTTCCACTGGAAACAACCCGCAAGTTGGCTAACCAGTCGGGCCAAAAGGATAACAGTATATCCCAGTCATTACTTAATGCTTCACTTGAAGGTCTTCAGATACCACAGTCTGGGTGTGATATATACATCTCAATAGAATATAATATATTGTGGAAATACCTAATAATTATAATACCTCACTGTTGAAAGGTCATTTTGATACAAATCTGCTCTTATAAAAGACCATTAAAATGTATAGCATTCTGTATGAGGAAATTAAACAAGAGTTTTCACCCAGTGAAATATTTTTTTTCAGTGGTACAGTCTGTTAATGGGCAAACCAAAAAAAGATTGGAGTGTGGTTTGGATAAGAATATTCAGAAAATGAGATGTATCTCCTAGGAGGCTATTCTAGTGGGCAAACATTGTAGAATCAAACTTTAAAATAAAAAAAATTGGAAGCTTATCTGAATCACATGTCTGGAAATCTTTCCCGAAGATTCTTTCTTTTTGAGACTTTCACTACTTTTAGCTTCCTGTTGGAGTGGAAATGTATTTTTTTTCTTTTGCTATTCTAGCAACTCTAGTTCTGGCCAAAACTCAGAGGGGAAAATATAACATGGGGAAAAATTCACTGAAACAATTTATAACCTCCAGAACGATTTGGTTTGGTTTCCATAGAAAAGAACATTGGGCAAATCATAGATTTGCTTATTTTTTCCAAACTGATTTCTTCTACTCTTCCTGTACATATGTACCTCATACTGGCATTATTAGGAACTGAACTTGCATATCAATGAGATGATTAACCTCCTCCCCCATTCCCAATCCTGAACTTATTTATTTAAAGTTTGAGTATTACGATAATTATACTAACATTGTATTGTACTTGATAATATACTAGTTGATTTTGGGAATTAGTGTGGAAAGCTTGCTATACATTTTTACAAACAAAAAGTTTGGTACAGAAGCATATAATTTATCTGATAGTCTGACATTTTTCCTTGACTCATTTCTGCTGGGTACTGTACTTAGCCATGAAATGCACTTAGTCTCAGTAATAAAGAGCCTGCTATTAGGGCAGAGAAGTTTCTGAGCAAAGACCAGTAATGGTGCTCTCCACTAGTCATAATAGACAATTGAACATATTTTGTCTTCATATACAAAGATTTGTGATATACAACTCTTTTCTGTAGGAAGCAAAGAATTATGCATTTTCATGCATTATTCTTAATTTCAAGATTTCACACATCATAAACACACTCAAGATTTTAACGTTTAATATGCAAAATATATATGCTTAGTCATTTCATTGAAGTTATTCATTGCATCTCAAAATACTATGGGTGTACAAGGCAATAAATGTCTCCCATGACAAAGGGGAATTATTCTCTTTGTAGGCAGGCCATTTGTCCACTTGTAAGCCAGACAGTCCTGTTTTGGTAAGATTTTTCCTTGTTCGGTACCAGACTTGGTTTTGTCTGGTATCAGAGCACTCTGCTTTGCCCCCACTGCCCTCATCTCACATACTTGGTGTGTGCGCGAGGTCATGGCAGTGGGGGGCAGGCACGCTCTGCAAAATGGCATCCTCTGCAGCCTGACCTCACATGTACTGTGCATGCAAGGTCATACCAGTGGGGCGGGATTGAGGTTGGTGTCATGCTGTTCTGGCAGTACCTGCCATGTCTGGTATTCTCGGGTTGCATTAACAACCACCTGATGACTATGTAGTCTCCCAGGTACTACTTGTGGGGATAGTATTAGTTTATATGCTTTAATAAATAATAATTGTACTCTATTTCATTAACTTGCATGGTGTTATTGCACTAGTAAGGGCAAAATATGGATGCCCTAAATGGTCTTTTTCATGGAAAAGGTCAATTTCTATGATCATTTTTTCAGAAACTAATGTAGAGCTCTATATTTTAAATGAAAAGAGAGCATGAAGGAGCAGAGCATATGTGATGGACAGAACAATTTTTGGCTTTGCTGGAATTGTTGCTTGCTGCTGCTGCTATTGTTGTTATTGTTGTTATTAAGGCTGTCAAGTGATTAAAAAAATTAATCGCGTTTAATGCATGATTAAAAATATAATTGGGACTAATCGCACGATTAAAAAAATGAATCATGATTAATTGTACTATTAAACAATAATAGAATACCATTTATTTAAATATTTTGGATGTTTTCTGCATTTTCAAATATATTGATTTCAATTACAACACAGAATACAAAGTGTGCAGTGCTCACTTTATATTTATTTTCTATTACAAATATTTGCACTGTAAAAAACAAAAAAATAGTATATTTCAATTCACCTAATACAAATACTGTCGTGCAGTCTCTTTGCAATGAAAGTTGAACTTACAAATGTAGAATTATGTACAAAAAATAACTGCATTTAAAAATAAAACAAAGTAAAATTTTAGAACCTACAAGTCCATTCAGTCCTACTTCAGCCAATTGCTCAGATAAACAAGTTTGATTACAATTTGCAGGAGATAATCCTGCCCACGTCTTTTTTACAATGTCACTTGAAAATGAGAAAAGGCGTTCACATGGCACTGTTGTAGCCGGTATCGCAAAATATTTATGTGTCAGATGCAGTAAAGAGTCATATGTCCCTTCATGTTTCAACCACCATTCTAGAATATGTGTACATGCTGATGGCGGGTTTTGCTAGATAACAATCTAAAGCAGAGCGGACCGATGCATGTTCATTTTCATCATCTGAGTCAGATACCACCAGCAGAAGGTTGATTTTCTTTTTTGGTGTTTTGGGTTCTGTAGTTTCCGCATTGGAGTGTTGCTCTTTTAAGACATCTGAAAGCATTCTCCACACCTCATCGCTCTCAGATTTTGGAAGGCACTTCAGATTCTTAAACCTTGGGTCGAGTGCTGTATCTATCCTTAGAAATCTCACATTGGTACCTTCTTTGCGTTATGTCAAATCTGCAGTGAACATGTTCTTAAAATGAACATGTGCTGGGTCATCATCCGGGACTCCTATAACATGAAATATATGGCAGAATGTGGGTAAAACAGAATAGGAGACATACAGTTCTCCCCCAAGGAGTTCAGTCACAAATTTAACTAACACATTTTTTTAATGAGCATCATCAGCATGGAAGCATGTCCTCTGAAATGGTGGCCGAAGCATGAAGGGGCATATGAATGTTTAGCATATCTGGCACATAAATACCTTGCAATACAGGCTACAAAAGTGCCATGCAAATGCCTGTTCTCACTTTCAGGTGACATTGTAAATAAGAAGCAGTCAGCAGTATCTCTCATAAATGTAAACAAACTTGTTTGTTTTAGCAATTGGCTGAACAAAAAGTAGGACTGAGTGGATTTGTATGCTCTAAAGTTTTACACTGTTTTGTTTTTGAGTGCAGTTATGTAACAAAAAATCTACATTTGTAAGTTATACTTTCACGATAAAGAGTTTGCGCTACAGTACTTTTATGAGGTGAATTGAAAAATTATATTTCTTTTATCATTTTTACAGTGCAAATATTTGTAATAAAAATAATAATATAAAGTGAGCACTGTACACTTTGTATTATGTGTTGTAATAGAAATCAATATATTTGAAAATGTAGAAAAACATCCAAAAATATTTAATAAATTTCAGTTGGTATTCTATTCATTAACAGTGTGATTAATCATGATAAACTTTTTTAATCACAGTTAATTTTTTTGAGTTAACCGAATGAGTTAGCTGCAATTAATTGACAGCCCTTGTGGTTGTTATTATTTATTATAGTTTGAAGTTCTGAAATTTTAGGATAGATATTCACTGTGGGAAGCTTGATTAAAATTGAAGAGGAAACAATTTGCTTCAGAAAAATTCTGGATAGCAACAATAGAAAGAAAGAAAGAATATAGGGGGTTGTGAGTATTTAAAGCAGCCAGCAACAACCTCACATCTCTCTCTCATTTCTGATATAGAAGTAATTACCTGAAACAGACAGTTTGTCTTTGACTAAGAAACGTCTAATTGGAATGATTTAAATATGTAGCAATAATGGGACAGTAGAGCCAGACAAATGATGCTTATCAAAGACAGTCTAAATTTTGGGGACATTTTCTTAACAGGTATAGAGAAATAAATTTTGAAATTTGGAATTTCAGCTGTGATTTCCATTGACTTTACTGGTAGACTAATGGCTAAAATCCTGCTCAACTCTGGGAAGACTGAACCAAAGTCTTTGATGATTTTACACCCAATGTAATCTCACTGATTTTAGTGGAGGTGCATGTGGTAGAAATCAGTACAAATTTAGGCAATTCGTTGCTTTTGGCTTAATATGCTACAAAATGAGGTTTTTAAGGCCTGGCTTGACAAAGCCTTGGCTGGGATGATTTAGTTGGTGTTGGTCCTGCTTTGAGCAGGTGATCGGACTAGATGATCTCCTGAGGTCTCTTCCAACCCTAATATTCTGTTATTTCTTGATTCTATGAAAATCTGGTCTTTTTAAATAAAAATAAAGTATGCATGTTCAAATAGGATATCATAAATGAGCAACAGATTTTTCTGATTATATTAAAACATTTGAGTAAAATCTTTGATTTTCTCTTTTGCCATTTTGTAGCTGTTCTTTATCCTTCTATACAGGACTTAAGTTTGGTGTTTTTTAGGCCTACTACATTTGAGTGCTTTCCATGATCGTAGTTGAGGCTCTGTCAATAATAACTTCCGGTATCAGGTGTTCAGAAGTTGACTATAAAAAGTTCTTTCAAGTTTAAAAGGAAATAAAATGTATAAAGCCTTGCCTTAGGGAAGCATTCTTTTCATGGGCTTGGAAAGAAATAGAAAATGCCAAGTGTTAACAAAGGATAGAAATTATTGATGTTTATGCTTGGGCTTGTGAACATCAAAAAAGTTATTTTAAACTAAAAGTTTTCACTCAAGAAATTAAATAAGGCATTTGCATTGGCACCATGTTGGGTATCTGTAACAAAGAATACTTCAGAAATATCCAGGTTATTTACCTGCGCAGATTCTTTTTACAAATAAAAAAGGTCATATAACTAAACATCCTGGGTCTTTTTGGTTTTACCCTGAAAACAGGCAAATATAGGCTGTAAAAGCAGTATTATCTTGTATTATTTTGTGTATGAATTCTGGCTAGTTCAGGATTGCCTGTATTACCACCACAAATGATACCTTTAATATGAGTATGAATATTCAAAGTGCAGGAGGGCTTTTTTGAGCTGTGAGAAATTAGAGGGATACATATAAAAGCATGAGGATGACACTGTGCTCTAGAACACTCCATTGGGGTCTTCCATTCAAAAGTTTGTGTGTGTGTAAATTCTGTTGGTTTTGGTGGAGCTAGGACGAAGACCCAACAGCTCTGCCTTTTGGTTCTTCTTCAGGCTGCACCTTCTGGGGTATATTCATAAACCAAAGCCAGGATTCGGTGCCTAGAATTTTAAAACCACACTTTAGCCAAAAGTTTCAAACTTCGGTGTTTAATGTTAGATACCTAAATCTACGTGTAGGCATCTAAATGAAAGTGGACTGGTTTTCTGAGGTGCTGAGTATCTGCAGCTCCCTTTGGAGCCCTTTGGAACTACAGGTTCTTAGAACCTTTGAAAACAAGGCCAGTTTTATTTGAATGCTTACATCTGGATTAAGGTGTCTAAATATAGGCAACTAAACTAGAAAAATTTGACCTGAGTCTGGATATGGGGCACAGCAGTTATATAGATGACACAAATAATAATTGCTTTGAAAATTATACTTTATTATGCCTTTAGTTCATGTACAAAAGAGTCTTAAGTCATGGAATTGAGAATCATGGAATAAATTTCCCTTTCGTATTGAAATTCTCTTTTGAACATATGTCTAAACAGGGATTTATAAGATAGATCATATCACTAGGAAGGAGTCTTGCCATTTATTAAGGAAAAAAATAATTAATTTCTAGAGAGCCCTACATATATATTTATATGGTATAGGTGAAATTTTCCACTGATCACTGATGGGATAACTCTGCTCCCATTGAAGCCCCATCAGGAGGGTTCAAATGTAATGCTTTTGAAAATTCCACCCTACCTGGTTACTCAGGAAATAATATATGTATAATACGCTGAGTGTTCTTATGAAAATTCCCTTTTCCCATTAAGAAATTTACAGTTTTATCTGTATTCTCATTTGTGGGAATACCAGAAATATTGGAAATACCATATTTAATGGCAATAAATTAAAAGGAAACATTTTAGGTAGTTTAAAACTTAACTACTTTACATGAACATAGAATCATAGAAATGTAGGGCTGGAAGGGAGCTCAAGAGGCTATCAAATCCAGCCTTCTGTGCAATGGCAGGACTAGGTAGACCTAAACTATCCCTGACAGGTGTTTGGCCATCCTATTTTTAAAAACCTTCAATGATGGGGATTACACAATCTTTCTTAGAAGTGTATTCCAGATCTTAACTACCTTTATAATTGGAAAGTTGGAAGGTTTTTTCTAATATCTAATGTGGTTGCAGATTGAGCCCATTATTTCTTGTCCTACTATCACTGGACACGGAGAACAATTAATCACCATTCTCTTTATAACAACTTTTCACGTATTTGAAGACTGTTATCAGGTCACCTGCTGAGTCTTCTTTTCTCATGACTTACTGTGTTCAGTTTACTTACCCTTTCCTCTTGTCAGATTTTCTAAACCCTTTATCATTTTTACTGCTCTCCTCTGGACTCTCTCCAATTTATCTACATCTTTCCTAAAATGTGGCACCCAGAATTGGACACACTACTTCAGCTGAGATCTCACTAGTGCCAAATGAAGGAGGACTGTTACCTCCTGGGTCTTATATACAAAACCCCTGTTAAGATACCCCAAAATGACATTAGCATTTTTCAACTGTGTCACATTGTTTCAGCAGTACTATCACCTCAGTAGTTCCCCCCATTTTGTAGTTGTGCATTTGATTTTTCCTTCTTAAGTGAAATGCTTTGCACTTATCTACATTGAATTTCATCGTGTTGAATTCAGACCAATTCTCCACTTTGTCAAGGTCATTTTGAATTTAATCCTGCCCTCCGAGGTGCTTGCAATTCCCCTCCTCCCCCAGCTTGGTGTCATCTGCAAATTTTATAAGCATACTCTCCACTCCATTACCACGTCATTAATTAAAATATTGAACAGTACTGGACCCAGAGCTGACCCCTGTGGGACCTCACTAGATACATGCTTGAAACTATTCTTTGAATATGGTCTTTCAACCAGTTGTGTACCCACTTTATAGTAATTTAATCTAGACCACATTTCCCTAGTTTGTTTATAAGAATGTCACTGGGGACTGTGTCAAAAATCTTACTAAAATCAAGGTATATCACATCTACTGCTTCCCCCCATCCACTAGTCTAGTAACCCTGTCAAAGAAGGAAATTAGGTTCATTTGCCATGATTGTTCTTGACAAATCCATGTTGGTTATTCCTTATAATCCTATTATCCTCCAGATTCTCTACAAATTGTTTAATAATTTGTTTCAGTATCTTTCCAGGTATCGAAGTCAGGCTAACTGGTCTATGATTCCCCAGGTTGTCTTTGTTCCCCCTTTTAAAGACAGGTACTATGGTTGCTTTTCTCCAATCTTTTGAGACATCACCAGGAATTCTCAAAGATAGTTGATAAGGGTTGTGGGAATGCTTCAACTAGTTCCTTAAGTACCCTAGGATGAATTTCATTGGGTCCCACTGACTTGAATACATCTAACTTATCTAAATCTTCTTTAACTTGTTCTTTCACTATTTTGGCTTGCATTCCTTCCTCCTTGTTGTTAACAATAATTGTGTTGAGTATCTGGTCACCATTGATCTTTTTAGTGAAGACTGAAGCAAAATAGGCATTAAACACCTCAGTTTTATTGATTTAATCAGTTATTAGCTCTCCTTCCTCACTAAGTAGAGGACCTACATCTACATCTTTCTCTGTTAAAAGAAATTCTTCTTATTGCCTTTTGTGTGCCTTGCTAAGTGTAACTCATGTTATGCCTTTGACTGTCTGATTTTATTCCTATGTGCTTGAGCTGCTATTTTGTACTCCATAGCAATTTGTCTATGTTTCCACTTTTTGGTGGCTTCTTTTTGATTTTCAGGTCATTAAAGAGCTCCTGCTGGAGCCATATTGATCTTTTACTATTCTTCCTATGATAGATGACCATGGCTTTGAAGAAGTCCTTTCATTAGTAGGGTCTAATCCTGTTTTCAGTGAAATCAAGCAAAACTCCTATTGATTTGAATGACAGCAGGCTCAGACCTTTAAATAATACATATTTATAATATGTAAACTTCTAGATACTTTCATGAGATTTGTTTTCAACATTAGCTAAGTTTTATGAAATCAAAGGAAACCTCACATGCTAAAATATGTCAACATAACATCAAGGGTCAAGCTTAATGTGCAACTCACCTCTGAATAGTGACTGTAAAAATAGCACTCACATATTCAGTAGTCCGGTTGCTTTAAGTGCGGTTTAACTCTAACCTTAGCCATGGGTCCATCATTAGTATCTCCATAATTTATGTGTTAAACAGAGCTTAGCTGGACTTTCAAATTCCAGGTTAAGTCTGTGAGGTTGTCAGTTATATCAGAACCCTCCCCCACAATCTTTCTTATTTGTAATCTGAGCAGATATGATTGGGAATCATTGAGGATCTTAAACATGACCAGAAATAGAAGTAGAACTGATGAAGACTTTTTTTCCAGAGAACCACATAATAATGGGGATCTTATACACTATATGCACTAAATAATGTATAGACAGAGTTAAGGAGAGATTTTCATATTTCCCCCCTGAATTTTGCCCCATTGGGATCTTAAAACCAACCCTTAATATTATTTCAGTGCCATTTTTATGTATACATAAAGAGGTGGGTTTTTTGTTTTGTTTTGTTTTTTTAATTTGAAGAAGTTTGCAGGTCTAAGGGATTGATACTGAAGAGTGTAGATACATTTCAAGTTTCTGTTTTTCATGCAGTGCTTGTTGTATATTAGGGAGTTGCACATTTCAGCAAATGTGAAAAATCGGGACGGGCGTGGGGGGTAATAGGAGCCTATATAAGAAAAAGACCCAAAAATTGAGACTGTCCCTATAAAATCAGGACATCTGGCCACCCTAGCCAGCTTCTCATCCCCTTCTTTTCAGGGTCTCCCTGCCAGTCTTTCCAATCTTTTATCTGCCAGATTCTCTGTGTACTCCCCAACTCCCATAACAGGTTCTCCCATTCTTTACCTAAACCAGCTGCATTTTCTGCACCTCCTTTCCCATTTCTTCCCATGTTCTCTATTCCCCTCCATGCCAAGAACTCTGTCTTCCTCATTCCTTCCTCCTGCCAAACCATGAATAAGCTTTGTGTAGGGTAGTTAGTTCTGTGGGGTCTGTATCTGTGCATCCTATATGCAAGATGTGTTGGTCAGCGGATCAGAGTGATATCAGATTCACTACTCATACTCTTCCCTGTCACCTGATGTGAACTATCCCAAACTTCTCTGAGCTGTTTCAGTAGCACACATTGAGTCCCCACAGAGCAATGGTCTGAGGTACAAGGCAGATACAGGCAAGGTGTCTTAGGGGCCTGTACCATGGATTCCAGAACCACACGGGTTCTGTTGCCTATTGGACCCTACACTTGCAGTTAGATGCAGGAGGCAGGAGTTAGCCTTGAATAAGAAAATAAAGATAAAATAAAAATTCTCAAGTATAGTAACATGATATTTATCGTTCTAAAGTATAAGGAAAATGTTATAAGGCCAAAAGACTTAGGTATATTCTACAATTTACAAACCTAGATAAATGGGAAAATATTTATATAGCACATAGTCATGTATTATCACTCATTTCTATTGACATTAGCATTAATCCTTTGGAACAACTGTTCAAAAGTATGAGTAACTCTCAGTTTATCTAAGAAGTCAACTTTCTGGTATAAAAATTACATTTATATTGTATGAAAATATTTTAAAAGTTTGTTATGTATCAAAATACAGTCCATTGAGTCCATGTTTTGAGATAACAGTACAATAGCAATAATTTTGCCCACATTAATTCATGAATGTTAAATTTTTCTATGAATTTTATGCAAAGTTAATATCAATCAATTCTGAGTATTTCATACCTTTTATTTTTCTTAACGATCTATCATCTCTTGACAGGTGTTTCAACATTCTGAAGCTTATTACAATAAAGTGACATATAGAATTTCACTGTTTTGATGTTTTGTTATAGCTGTGTAGGGATAAATCATTATTTTGATCTGAAAAAGGCAAAAAGGCCCTTCCAACAAGACAAACCCATTATTAGGTCAATACAGACAAAGATGATGCAAGTTACACTTAGTGTTGTCAATTTCCAGAGAGTTTTGAATGTGTACACAATAAGTTGTCACATCTTTTTGTGATATTTATAGGTATTTTCATAAGAATATCAAAGAACTATTAATGGTATAGTCTTTATATGTTACATATATTGAATATGTATACACACACGTACACTCCTATATACATGCACAGTTTTCCACATTCTGTGTATTCCGTTGTTTTAGAGTCTCAGCTTTCTCTTGAAAACATTATATAGCATGTGTTACAGACAAAGGTTATGAATCAGGCAGGATAACCACAAATTTTTTAAAGTTTATTATATATGTGTCTGTCCTTTCTTTCGCTTTTCCTTTACTTGCACTATCTTGTCTGTCTGATTCTCACAGGAGACATGGATTACAACTGGGTGGACCATACGTCTTGGCATAGCAGTGAGGCATCCCCAATGTCTTTGGTGAGACATGTGGAGCCTTACCATTCAGTTTACTTTATCATTTCACTTTTCCTTTGTTTTATTTATACCTTTGCACGTTTTCTTTTTTGTATCCCTTTTTTTTATCCCACACTTGTAGGGGACAGTCAAAGGGGAAAAAGAAAAACTAGTGAGCAGGCAGTTTTGTCGGATTCTAACACCTTATCTGAGAGACAAAAGAAAATGGTGTGCTTTGGCGGCCACTCTTTGGAAGAGGACTTGGAATGGTCTGAGCCTCAAGTTAAAGACTCTGGGGTAGATACGTGTAGTAGCACAACTCTAAATGAGGAGCATAGCCATAGCGAGAAGGTACTGAGATTGTGGAGCCTGCATTTTAAACTTCTCATTTGGTCTTCGTTTGCTCTGTGTCGCTCATTAAAACAATGCATTTAATAAAAAGACGGAGGGGGGAGGGTTAGAGACAATGTAGCATTTCTTAAGGTGCAGAAAAGAAAAACAAAACCAAAAATTCCTGCTTGCTTTGTCACTTTTACTATTTGGTAGCATAAGAAAAAAATATTCAGGCACAAAGGAATGTTTGGTCTTATGGTCGCATGATAGTACTTGGTGATGTTACCTTCAACTATAAAGTAACTAACAATGAGGATTCTGTTGGATTGGCTTATATGATTTCCTCCATATGTGCTCCTGGGGCTAAAATTAAATTAATAGTTTAAATCCCAGGTAAAAAAAGGGAGAAAAATTGGTCCATTTGCACAGAAAAGTTGTTTTTCTTTTTTCCCTTTCACTGTCATGTTTGTTCTTTTGTTTTGTTGTCATGCCATTTTTGTGGAGTATTGTGTAGTATTAGAGTCTTTGCCATCTGCTTTCATATTTGTTAGTATTGCCTTTCATTTGGTGGGGATTGTGATAAATCTTTTTAGCGTTATTAGGCGTAATGGGAGGGGAGATGTCCTGTGCCATTTAATTTTGCATGGAGAGGAGCATGAAACTAGTGGATAGTTGTGAAAAAGTGCTATGATTACACCAAATAAATGATAAGTTTATTTAGAGTTTTACTCAGCATGTTATAATAATATACTGTAATAATATGTATGTGTGTGTATATATATATATGTGTGTGTGTGTATACACACACAGACACACACACACTGTAGTGGGATGATGGAATATTCAAATGTAGCTGTGCTGAATATGTTTAATATGTATAAACTATTAGAAATGATAATGTTATTTCAATAAATACTACATCAGAAAGGGGAGTTACTACTTTATACCTTTACATTCAATTTGTCCTTTTGATAATTTTGGAGCACTGAGAATGTAAAGGTGTCTGAAAGGCCTTACATACTCAGAGAGAGGAAAACTGAGATGGTTAGAATGGTGGAAAAGAGAATAAGTCTGAGTCTCAATATATCAGGTTTCAGTTTCGAGTTCTACAGTAGAAACTCAGAGTTACAAACAACAGAGTTAGGAACTGACCGGTAACTACACACCTAATTTGGAACCAGAAATATGCAATCAAACAGAAGTAGAGACAAAAAAAAATCATCAAATACAGTACAGTACTGTTAAACATAAATTACTAAAAAAAATAAAGGGAAAGTTTAAAATAAATTGACAAGGCAAGGAAACTGTTTCTGTGCTTGTTTCATTTAAATTAAGATGGTTAAAAGCAGAATTTTCTTCTTCATTGTAAAGTTTCAAAGCTGTCTTAAATTAATGTTCAGTTGTAAAGTTTTGAAAGAAGAACTATAATGTTTCATTCAGAGTTAAGAAAATTTCAGAGTTATGAACAACCTCCATTCCCAAGGAGTTTGTAACTCTGAGGTTCTACTGTACTTCCTATTCAGCATCAGGGTTATTGTGTTAGACTTCAACATACATTTTTGTTACAACTCAACTGTAATGATCACATATATCATATATATCTAAATATCTATACCTTTCTATCTAGTGTATACAAAAAAGACAAGATGGGACAGATAATATCTTCCACTTCTGTTGGTGGAAGGGACAAACTTTACACAACTCTTCTTCAGGTCTAGAGAATGAAACTAGAGTTTCAAAGCTAAATACGAGGTGGGACAGATTGTTAAGCATAAGGGTTCAGACAAGTTGTAGGAGACCTCTTAAATTGAAATGGGCAATCAGCATCTCTGCACTTGTAGGACAAGGGAAGTTAGTAGGCATCAGGGTGTGTTGCAAGTTGTTGTAATGGGCCATAAAACCAGTGGCTCTGTTAAGTCCATGGTTTTTAGTGTCCAGCAGCATTCTGAATTTAAGTTTCCAGGCTTGCCTTTTGAAGGTGTTACACAGGTTTCCGTGGAGGATGAGGACTGACAGGTCATATATGGAATGATTGCTTTGTGAAAAGTGTTGACCCACTGGTGATAGGGTGTTTTTCTCTTTTATCATTTTCCTATTTGAGTTCATTTGATAGTGTAGTAATTGTCTGGTTTTGTTACCCAGGGTTTTCAGAACCCAAAACAGTGGTAACTTTACTATTTCTCTCCAGAGGATGTCAGGAATAAATCAATGGGGGCACAGCTCATCCAGCTGATAAATAATTGGCACAACAGAGGGCTTTCACCTAATCTTTTATAGCTAAATTCAAACAAAGCACATTGACTCCTAGTGGGTCACCTATTTTCCTAATTTCAGCAAAACTACTCCTTATCTCTTACCATCAAAACATTTCTAGTCATAACAATGTGTCGAGACACTTAAAACTGATGTTGCTATTCGCTCACTCTCTTCCATATTTATAATCTGTTAACTTTCTGTCCCATCCTCCCATTGTGATAGCAAAGCTGCAAACATGCAGCTGCATGGCCTTGCCTCTCAGGGCCTAAGATTTTCCTAGCTATGTGATGTTTGGTTTTCAGCTCGCAGTAGATGAAGATACAGAATTGCTCACTACACTACTGTCCCATCTGGGGTTACATGCAGTAATGACAAATTCTCGGGTAACACTCCCCTCCTTGCAGATTGTATATCTTTAATATTAAGATCTGCACACACATACACAACAAGTCCAATGGGTTACTATAGAAGCCCAGCACAGGCTCAAAGCTCTCCAGTTGAGACCGAGCAATAATCTTCTTGCTGTCACTCTCAATTTTCACCCTGATTCTGCTTCATTATAGACCAGACCTCATGTAGGTTCCCTCGGGGAGTACCCAGGGTTTGCAAAAGCACGGGCTTTGGTACCATTTTATCTTCCTTTGAATCTAGCATGTCAGCACCAGGAACAAAACAACCAACACTATTTGAAACACCAAATCACCACAATTGGTTGTAAAGCCAGATTAAAAATGCCTGTTGCCATGAGGGACCATCCCAACAATGTCTCTCACCATTTGTTGTTCTGAATTTTTGCTGACCCTCTCAATTACATGTTTAATTTCACCGGTAGAATGATGGACTGTGACCATAATCCTACATGCCTCTTGTTTAGTAGCATGTAAGTAATTCCTCAAAAGGGGATGCTGAAGCAATATCTGAAAAGAAGTTCATTCCAATGGGTTCAGTTATTACATTTGAATACAATGTGTATTTCACTTTTAATTGGCTATATTTCAACTCAGGCACTTGAAATTTAAAATCATATCCTTCAATAACTACAATATGGCAAACTCATCTGTTTTCATGGGGATCATGAGATACATGATACACATAATTAATTACAAGAACCAGGCACTAACTTCTAAGACATATGCAATTATCACCCATATACACAATCACAGATTCATTTACAAATGGATTAACAGCATAATGATATTTTCCCTCTATTATTTCTAAACATAATTTCTGTGGCTGTAGGTGTTTGTGGTGAATTCAAATCCAATCCCAGATTCTTTTAAGCAGACTCCCAATTGTACTTTCTTCCACCCCGGGCCTCTTTTGTACCCATACCCTATGATCCATGGGCTCTATCACTATCTGATTAGCATTAAGGCAGAAGACTACAATGGGGGAAACCCACCTTATCTCTGCTTCTGACACTAGTAAACCAAATACAGTAATCTCTCTAGATCTTTTATCATATGCAAAATTTACCATTTTCCACCAGGATTATAAATCCCTCTCAGTCTGGATGGAATTTTTCAAATAATGCTCCTAATTTCCAATGGGAGTATCCCTCACATACCATCTCAAATCATGTCTTTTACCACATCACTAATTCACATCTGCATTTGCATGAATGCCAAGGCTAAGGAAACATTACTCTAGAGGGCACCAGCAGCCTGCAAGAGACGGAGATGATCTTTTTCTTGGGATTGCTCCCATTCCTCTAATAACTGTGCCACCCCATCCTGTATGGAGCTTAACTGATCTAAGGATTCCCTCAGAGATGTTGCTAAATCCTTTAGGTGTTGCCCCGCCGAATTCATTTTATTCACAGCCATTTCCTCCTTTATGCTATTAAGAAGCCCTACCCTGGTGCCAATGCTTCCAGTATGTCCCTTTTTACTCAGTCCTTGCATGGTCTGGGGACATCATGAAGATTCATCCAATTTTTCCAGACCTCATATAATGGCTGGAAAAACTTTCCAAATGAGGTTCTATTACTGAGATATTTGCTAAGATGAGGTCCATAATAACCTTATTCAGCGAGTGGGTTGGATTAATCACCAATTGTTTCTTTAGATTGGTTTGAACCACATATGTACTGATCAAATTAATTAGAGGTGGTTCCAGAATTCACACTTTTATACCTTTTACTCCATGGGGTCCCTGAAGGAGCCATTTTCCTGTCATATTGGGCTTCAAATGAATAACCATATTATCAAGACATGATTTAACTTTATTATCCAAACATTCTTTCTTCTTCGAGTGATTGCTCATGTCAATTCCAATTAGGTGTGAGCGCCCCACACGCACAACAGCTGGAAAGATTTTCCCTTAGCAGCACCCCTTGGGTCGATCCAGGTACCTCCGGAGTCATGCCTTCATGGCATGGAATATAGGAACCTGCCAACCCGCCAACACCTCAGTTCCTTCTTACTGCCCCTGACGGTTAGCCAGAATGCTCATTATCTCTAGCTTCAGCAAGATTTTTCCTGTAGATAGTTTGATATAGTTAGTTTTAGTAGGTGTGTGTTAGTTAGCTCTCTCTAGAAGTTCGTCTGGGGGTACTCCCAATCCCCCTCCCCTTCTCCCTCATTACTGGGTCATGCCTTGGTCCCCGGGGTTTAAACATGTTGGGGCACTTAAAATCAAGGTCACTATTCACTCTCTTCCATATTTATAATCTGTTAACTTTCTGTCCCATCCTCCCATTCTGAAAGCAAAGCTGCAGACATGAAGCTGCGTGGCCTTGCTGCTCAGGGCCTAAGATTTTCCTAGCAATGTGATGTTTGGTTTTCAGCTGGCAGTGGCTGAACATACAAAATTACCGACTGCAGTACTGTCCCATCTGGGCTACATGCAGGAATGTCAAATTCTGGGGTACCATTTCATTCACATAGGTGTTGGTGGGACATTTGATGCACAGAATGAAGTACACCACATATGATGGGCATGTGTAGGACCCATGGATCTTGAAAAGTATTTTGTGGGGGAGGTGTTGATCATTGTAGGGGTGGAGATACATCTATGGGTTTTTTATATTTTGTTTGTCAGGGTCTGGTGCTGTTTTGAGTTGATGTGTCCTGGTCTGTGGGGAGCTTGCTCCTTCTGATGAGGTTGGTGAGGTTAGGATTTTGTTTGAAGGCTAGAAGAAGGAGTTTGGAAAAGATTTCATTCAGAATAAATCCTCATCAAGTCTGACACTGATTGTATCATCCATTACAACAACTTTGTGACATACCCTGCTACATACTAACCCTCCATTGTCTGTGATTGAAGAGGTGTTAATTGCCCACTTCATTTAAATATTTTCCTATAGCATCTGTGAACTCTTATGCTTAACAATCTGTCCCACCTTCTGTTTAGCTTAAACATTTTAGTTTCCTTCTCCAGACCTGAAGAAGATCTGTGCGAAGCTCAAAATCTTGTCACTTTCACCAACAGAAGTTAGTCCAGTAAAATATATTACCTCACCCTCCTTGCAGCTCTCGTGTCCTTGGGCTAATACAGCTAAAACAACATGTAAACAAACATGTTATGCATAAAGATAGTTATAGATATTCCACAAATTGGGTGTAGGAATACATTTGTGAGGTAGAGATTTTATTCATTCTTTAAATGGCTTAGGGATAGAATGAATGATGTAATATGTCTTTTCCAGGACTTATTTCTATGTTTCTAAGAAACTAATCATGGTGTAATCATACTGCTTTTAAAAATTGTAAACTTATCTGGAAATGAAAAAATTAATATTGAGATTTTTTTCTGAGAAAGTGTGTTCACTATGTCTTCCATTAACACTTTATCATAGCATCCTGTGACCTGGCAACCTTCCAAAGATGGAGACCGTCTAATTGGACGGATTTTATTAAATAAACGACTAAAAGATGGAAGCGTGCCTAGAGATTCGGGAGCAGTGCTTGGACTGAAGGTTAGTAATTGACAATTTTGAAAATATGTATTACTTTGTTAGCTAAATGTTAAGTAATTACATTTAAAGTTCAGTAAACTAGGTTAATATGTAAGGAAGACATTATTTTAAATGTTGCCATTACACTCAGAAATACAGTATAATGACATTTTATCTTCAATTATCAAAATGATTACTTTTTTAAGGTCTTAGATGTGCTTAATAAAATGTCTACTAGAAGAGTGTTGGAACATTGTTCATGTTAATGCTCTATTGTTTTTAATTGCATTTATGGACTTTTATGTTTTAAATAAACAAAGTTGTGATTTAGTTTGTATTTATTTATTCTATATGATTGTTAAGCAATACATTTTCAGCTTTATTATGATTTGTTGTCTAATATATATCTGCCAGCTTATAACTTACATATCTGTATCTCATGTTACTCATTTCATGTGTATCTTGTGGACTTTGAGATAATAGTTTGTAATCCTAACAGAATACTAGCACAAGAATAAGAATTAATAACATTTTGTAAAAAAGAATGCAGAGAAACCTGTAAATGTGGTTTGAACTTCTTTATTTATGGCAAATTGTCAACAAGTTTGATTAATCTAATATTCTTCATTTAACATAGTACTGGCTTCAGTTCAAGTGCACAGCTTAGTCTGTAGTATGGGATACTATAAATAGGGATTATGTCAACATAATTTATTATGAACTATATTAATCTGCTTTAGCATATTTTTGGAATTTTTATCTAATTGAAAAATGTTTACATTGTGAGAGAACAAGGTCAGTGAAAATGCAAGCTTGAATCATTGCTTTGGTATGTATTGCACTGTTTAAGGATCAGAAAATTTAAGACAAGGGTATAATAGTATCACTGTCAATAATTATTAAATACTTTGCATTCTGTTATATTGATGTACTTTTTGTTTTGTGGAATATGTCAACACTTTGAGCTCAAGAATTACTATTGTGTTAACCACAGTAAATTGCTCTGAAAAATTATTTAAAATAATTTTGCCTGTCATGGATTTTAATTTTATCAGGTTGTTTCTTTAAGCTGTAAAACTAACCATAAAACAGATTTAATATTATTATTTTATTGCTGCATAAAAACTAAGTAATCTAAGGTATAGAATTAGAAGATTATACAGTATAATAAATTCTTCCCTGATTCTCAGAGATACATAGTAAATTCAATGTGCCTCATCTCCATACAGAGAGAGACCCTTAATACAACAAGTATTTTTAATAAACGTAATGAACCAAATTAGATTTGATTGAGCAATTAATTAATTAATTTACCCCTTTGAATAAACTCTTATGCTTAGTAATATCATTTTGCAAATTACTTGTACCTTAAAGGTAGAGGTTTATATTAAAGGTAAATGATTCAAGCAGAAAATAGAGTTATAAGCACAAATTCTGTTATGCAATTAAAAGTTCACTTTCAAATAGATTGAACAAACATTTTTCTTCATCAAAAAAATGCTCCACCTTAGAGCCAAAGAAAATCAAACAAAGAAAAAGAGTCAACATTACAGAATATTATATTTTTCACAAAATGAGGCACTCAAAGATTGGTGGGTGGTTTTTTTGGAAAACTGTCTGAGGCAAAACCAGTCATTTACAGATTAAATATATTTTTACTGTATGCAGGGGAGAGAGAAGAAGCAGAAAAAGTGGGGAAGAGGGTGTATGTGTGAAAAACGATTTAGGAAGAAAGGAAAGTTTCATACAAATATTAAATATTTGGAGACTTATTTACTTTTAGTGATAGTCAACATTTATGATATTTCTCCTGGAAGAGAAACATAATGTAAAATAGATTTTACAAAAATGCTTCTTTTTGTAACTAAATGATTTCAAATGAAGATTACATCGTCAGTTAATAGCAATGAATTTTGTGCCTTCCAGTTACAAATTAAGAAGTATAGTCTCTCTGAATACCTGCATCCAAAACCCTGTAATACCAATCTGAGCTGTATGCATTCAGATAGAACAGCATACACTAGGATTTCCCCCCCTAAAAATTACAGTTGTGAGGGTATATTTTTTTATTGATGTGAACAGTCTAGCCTCTGGTACATTAAACGTTTTTTTTTTAGCAGTTTCCAGTGTTGGGACTGTAAGCTTACACAGTTTACATGAACCATATAGTTTATAAACTTAAAAATTCTATATTTGCAATGATTTATCTTTAAACCACTTAAATATCCAGAGTAGATGCCAGTCAGCCAATATTCTGAGGGGTTTGTTTTTTCTTACATGTATACCAGAATCTACCTCACCTAGGCTGCATTTAAAAAAAATAAATCAACTACCAGTAATTATTTTGTTTATATTGCCATAAAGTCTGAATCATTACACATAATTCTATTTATGTGAAAACCCTTCTCTTCCAAACAGGTTGTAGGAGGAAAGATGACTGAAACTGGTCGGCTATGTGCATTTATCACCAAAGTAAAAAAAGGAAGTTTAGCTGATACAGTGGGACATCTTAGACCAGGTATGTGTCTGCTTTAGAAATGAGCTACTGTACAGGAGACAATAAGCAAGAGAATAAGTTCTGATAAATTTACCGGTATAAATCATACTAAATGTGATGAGTGATAGTAGTGCAGCTGATAAATTTGAAAGTTAAAACCAAGCCCTACATTCAGTCACTAGAACTAGATTATCCATGTTGACACTTTTACAGGCTCTATCAACTCTCACATTTTTTCAAAAAAGCAACTAACTTTTAAAAAACAACCCAGAACAACAATGCCATATCTGTTGAATAACTGTGTTAGTTTTACTAGGCAGTAGTTGTCTTAGTTGCAATGTTAATATTTTGCTGGTATTTATCCAAACAAAGATGTCATATGGGAAGCTTTTAGTTCTCCAGACCTCTACTATATTTAAGACACTAGACTTGTTCTACAGTACAGATTGCACAATTCAGAAAGCTTGTAGTAGAATAGGGAAGTTGTCACTACCAGTGCAGTTCATAGGATTAGCTTTTTTTCCTAAGAAGATAATTATTACTGCAATTGCAGGCGATGAAGTGTTAGAATGGAATGGAAGGCTATTGCAAGGAGCCACCTTTGAGGAGGTATATAACATCATTTTAGAATCCAAGCCTGAGCCACAAGTGGAGCTTGTCGTTTCAAGGCCGATTGGGTGAGTTGTTTTCTAAATTTTCTTACTGATTAAAATAAAGTGCTGTTACATTTCACTTTAGACCCAACATGTATTGTGCAGATTTTATAGAGATTATAAAATAGTTCCCAATATTCTATAATCAAAAAGCATGAGTGTAGGGCCAAATTGTCCCCATTAGGCATGGGTTCAAATGGGTGGTGGTCGAGAGAGCTCTAGGAGGCATTCTGGAGCTTCTTGATGCACAGATTGGACATGCCTGCTACATCACCTCTTGAGAGGATCCAGAATATGTTCTTTTCAATGGATGGCAAATCCCTGTCCAGGGCAGTAAAGGCACTGCAATTATTGTTGGCTCTTGCTTAGGGGAAGCAACTTATTCCTTGCCTCTGCTCCACACTTTTGTATCCACACATGGATTGATCAAAGTGTGACCCATAATGAATCCGGACCCATTTCCTGATATGCTGCAATGTAGAGTTTTTGTCAGAATGTGTACAATGATAATATAATGCATAGGGAGTATTCTCTCATGTAGTGAAACCAGATTTTCTTCTTGCTCAGCTGTGAATAGACAGTCTAATAAATGATTGGTTAGCATCTAGCACATGATATCCCTCAGTGAAGCATTAGCACAACTCAGTACATAATTAACACTAATGTCTTATCTAAACTGTTCTCCCACCTCCTATTTAGTGTATTGCTTTGCCCAATTGCTCTTACCTTTGAGATTTATTTTCTAATATCTAGCCTAAACATTTTCTTAGCTTCAGGCCATTTCTCTTTTCTTTATTGTCTTTAGAGACTGTGAATAAATCCCTTCCTTCATTTATACAATTCCTTAAAAGTATTTACAGATGGTGGCCATGTCCTCCTTTTCCTAGCTCCCTCATTTTCTCCTTATATGTTTTCTTCTCCCATGCTTATATCATTTTCTTTGCCCTTTTTATTTTCTCTATTATGTTTATATTTTTCCTAGCCTGTGGGTCCCAGTAGTATCTGAATTATTCCACATGACTGTGAAGAGGGGCATTATTACCTCCCTAATTTATTTCCTCTCCCTAGGCGTATGGCCTTGCGTAATTTGTATTGAATCTAATATTGTTGCATATAGCCCTGTGTATCTGATGATATCTCTTTGGTTTTGAATTTATAATTACAAAATTCCTCTAGCTTCAAACTACAGATTTGTGATCTCTGAATGTCATGGTGATGAATAACCATAATTCCAAAGAAAAAATGTAATATGGTTTGATATTTCAGTTGGGATATTTCTATGTGGGTTCAGTTTCCTGTTACAGTATTTGCATGGGTTTAATTTGAGGATATTTTGTGTTAAAGCTTCATTTAATAATGAACAAAAATTTTAATGTCTGTCTTGTCTGTAGGGTGGGAGAATGTCTCTTACATATGTGTTAGATTGCAAAAGGCAAGGACTAGATCTTTCTGTTTGTTCCGTAAAAACTAACACTTTGGGAAGCTGTAAAAATGATCATTAATAATAATAAGGCACACACTAACATGCACACTTTTTCAGATGGGGAGAAGTCACATTTTTTTCAGATAGGAGTAAGTTTTATATCTCAGTTACTTTCAGCTAGCATTATAGTTCATGGTGGCAACCTAAAGAAGCTAAAATACAATCCCCGTCCCAAACTTAAGTCATTCATTTTCATTCTTTTCTTTTTGTGCTCTCCCATCATTGTGTGTCCTCTTTCTCCTCTCTTCCCAGTGCTCCATCTCCTCTCTGCTGTTGTTCCCCTCCCCATGATGTCCCCTTATTGATCCTGACACCACATATGCTGTTACCAGAACAGTTTTTCTGTAATTGCATTAGGAAGATGATGTAGGTTCTCAAGACACTCTCATTCCCCATGTCAACAACAGTGTGCTGCATTGGCTGAAGAACTGAGCAGGGACAGAGCTGAGGTGTCTGTTCTGCATGCTAGACTTCTATTCGCTTTTCCCTGGCAGGGTGTGTTGCTGCAGGCCTGTTGGAAGAGATGGGGTATTTCATCCCCAGTACTCCAGTGGCTAATCTGAGTGGGTTTATAGGTGAGGTCCTAATTCAGAATGATTGGTTTCCCTTTTCAGGTACTTACTTGACTCTCATATGATTAATTCTCTGTCTCATCTACAGGTAAGCCAAGGAGGCTGTGTTGAGTTCTAGATCCAGATTAGATTTAGGTACTATTTGGAATTTGAGACTAAAACTGTATTATAGTTCAGTTTTGGTTGTAGTTAAATCTGACAAACTTTTCTTACTAGATTTCAGCTAATGTGTTGGAAATATCAGACTGTCAGGTGGTATTGGAAGATTTCCAGTCACAGCCAGACTGTGACTGGATAACATACGTCGTACTGGATTGGATCCAAGCAGACACAAATCTATAAGGCTAGGTTGTGCTGATGGGAGTCAAATCATAATCAATGCAGAATTAGAAAGGAATCAGAGTTGAGGTTCCTGACCTGACAAAGTTTTTTAAAAGGCCATTAATTCAGTTAAAATCACCAATATCTCACATTGCACCTGCCAGACCTTTCTAACTACACTGACACCAATGTCCATCTCTCAGATTGTTTATTAAGATAGCCTGTGGGGCTTCTTTTGGCGTGATAAATTCAAGTTCAGACCTCGCTTTTTGCCAGAACTGTCCAGACTGGCAGAGCCTGGTAATTAGCTTGTGTAAGAAAGAGAGCGTTTTGTGGAATTCTTAAGTGACCCACTCTGACATTTGAAGTGTATTGACATATTCCAGGGAGAGCTATATTCAGTTCTCCTTCAATGCACAATGGGTTGCTTAATATGGAGGCTGAAGATAATAGGTTAGGGTAGTAAAGGAGCGGGAAATGGTAGATACTGGAAGATCTCCCACAAATGAAATGAATTAATGATTTCTGCATTTGGCTTGTCCCTCTCTCTCTCTCTCTCTCTCTCTCTCTCTCTCTCTCTCTCAAAATGAATACTAATGGATGAGCTGCTATTGAGTGATGATTGGCTATTTCTCAAGTACAGTAGCTTTTTCAGTTTTTTAAAAATGTTAATATATATGGTATTAACGCAGATGAGAGCTCTAAACCAAGGGTTCTCAAACCGGGGGTTGGGACCCCTCAGGGGGTTGCAAGGTTATTATATTGGGGGTCGCGAGCTGTCAGTCTCCACCTGAAATCCTGCTTTGCCTCCAGCATTTATAATGGTGTTAAATATATAAAAAGTGTTTTTAATTTATGGGGGAGGGGGGGATCGCACTCAGAGGCTTGCTGTGTGAAAGGAGTCACCAGTACAAAAATTTGAGAACTTCTGTCTAAACCAAGGCCTAACATGATATATTTTATTAAGTATCCCATCAAATGTGCATACAGTGAAACACACCTTAAATGGCAAATCAAGAGCTGAATAAAAAAGGAAAATTGCCTACTAAGGATAGTGTACTAATAAAGATAAAGCTGAATTGTACTGGATTGTACTGGAGCTGAATTGTAATAGAGATATTCTAGAGTGGTGTCCTAGAATGGAGGTTGCTACTTAGGTCGCTAAAGTCTGTGGCATTCTGGTACAGTAGAGTAGTAATTATACGCTAGCTTCATTTAAATTAATAAAAGAATGTTTAGCTCAATATGAAACTGAAAGAACAATCAGTACAGTACAGTGTTGGTTTTATATTAAATTCAATTTATTTTAAACTGGTCCTTCATTTTCAATTTGCAATATACCACAAACTTTTGAATTCACAACACATAACTGTATTGCAGAAGTTGTCAGATGAAGGTTTTGGAAAGTTGGTAGGGGAGAGTTGGAACTTTTGGAATCTGAGGAGGCATAGGAGACAGTTTGGGATAAGCACATTGGCTTCATGTTTCTACTGAAATTGTGAGCAATGCAGCAGTTAATAATGTTCATAATTTAAATTAGCCACTTTTGGTTCCTACAGCTGCCAGGTGTCACATATCTTACATGTTATATCAGGCAGCCCTGTGATGCATTTTTGCAGCCTAGCTGGATTCTCATATAGCCAGCTGGGCTTCTGGGATATCCCCACAGTTGCTTTTTCCAGCTGTAGGGAGCTGCTGTGCTGCATGCTCTACATGCAGCAAATTATCCTTTTAGCTTCTCCACTCACTGCTGTCCCTGCTGGATCCAAATAGGAAAGGAACGGCTCGTGGGGACAAATATTTAAGGGCCCATTATTGACCTGAGCTAACCTCTTCTCAACTTCCCTAATCCTCAACACACTCCTAACATCTCAGATATCCCCCAACACTTGCTAACCACATTGCCCTCATTACTCCCACCCCAGGTATACCCTTCCAGACAACACCTACTTTCCCCAATAACTTTCAGACCCACCCTCTCACCAACCCCAGAAATACACAAACAACCACACACCTACATTGTGATACCTAGACACGCTTCAACAACACATACCAACCCCAGTCACAGCTGCAAACTTTTTTGCAGCTCTGTGTCCTAACCACACCACTGGTGGGCAGGATGTGTGAGGAACATCAGTGACTCTCATCCATAAGGAATGTCACATATGTAGCTGGGCAGAACTTGGAAGCTATAGGTTTTTGGGGGCTGAATGGAAGATTCATATTTTTCAGTTTTCTTGTTTCAGCTATCTGCAGACTCAGGAAGACACTACTTCATCTGTTCACGTTGGTTCATATTTTCAAGGTTTTATTCACAACCCTGTGTGCTAAAAATACATTTTTTGAATGACAGGTTAGATTTCACCCACGAAAGATATTCACCCACGAATATTTCATGGGTGAAAGATATTCACCCACGAAAGCTCATGCTGCAAAACATCTGTTAGTCTATAAGGTGCCACAGGATTCTTTGCTGCTTCTTAGGTTAGATTTTGTACCACAAATCAGAGCCAAGGAGCAAGGAGCAGATTATGCTGTAAATTTTTTGTCTGTGGAATATGTGAAAGCCTGAATATGTTTTTATACAATAGCCTTAATAAGTACCTTACATGCATTTACTTACTAACATGATAGACTGCAACATTTCCTTAGACATGATTTATTGTGCCAGCTGTATCTCTTGTGATGCATTTGGATTATAGGATACTGCAACACCACTGAACTTAGAAAGATCCCTGCATCATTAAATAAGGGTATCTTTCTAATTATCTGTAATACTTCAAGAAGCATTTGGTAAGGCTGTACAATTTTTTTTTTACTAGATTAGGTGTTTGATAATCATACTATAGACTTGTTTTACTGTGTCAGATACCAGATGTTTCTGGAAAGATTTTTTTAATGCTGCATTTTCCTCTTATATACACAAACTCAAACACATTTAAACACAAATAATTACTTTTAATGTTGTTTTTAGTCTGACTCACAGCTGAAGTTCTTTATTTGACCCTGTTTTGTCCAAATAGCCTTACAGTGCTTTTGAAAGTATTTGTTCTTACCAGCATATAATGCAAGTTACATATGCATATCTTGGGGAAAACAGACATCTGTGTGCTGTAGGCATAATGAGGTACTTAATCATTGGAACATCAGTGCTTCAAAGTGACATAGTTGGTACATGGAGCTGCATCTGACATGACATTTTGCCTCATATAGTAGTAGGTACATGTGACAGTATTAAGTAGTTATATCTGCTGTGTTAGCCTGCACAATGAAGATCCTGGTTCGGGGATTCAAGTCAAATCCTTACCCTTACTTGGGCATAAATTTATTTGTGATCTGTATGTTTTTTATCACCTGTGTTCATTCTCAGACTGATTGCCAATAGTTTTCACATATTAGAAGATAATATATTCAGGCTATTCCTGTCTATTTGTCCTGTTGTCAAACAAAATTATGGACTTTTACAGAATGAGTAAGATTTTATCAATGCCATGACCATTGCTAGTAATGGACACACTGAGACAACCAGTGTTAAGGATACAACTTGTTTAAGGTGGTTTATATCATCACAACAAACTCACAGTTCTAGTTTGTGCTTAACTTTGGAATGATTGTATTTTTTCTTTCATTTTATTTACTCAGCCACAATGTCTGTGACTTTATGGGTTCTCAGTTACATTCATTAAACATAGACCTTTACTTGTTTTTGAACTATATATAGATAGATATAGACATAGCTATGTAAAAATGTGAGGAGGTAAATATTCCCTCTGGCTGACGATAGTCAGTAGATGTATGGTTTTCTCAAAGTACTATGTGGTGATTTGAAATGTGTTATAGTTGACAGAAGTTTTAATACTATTGTTAGATAAAGGATCCAACTGTCTTGCTTTTCGTACTTACAGGGATATTCCCAGAATACCTGACAGTACACATGCACAACTGGAGTCCAGTAAGTTTCATATACTGAGTAGGAAAAACTTAAATCTCCCTTATGTGAGCACAAATGGAAAAGATGTCATCTATTTTCAATGTAACTCTTGTCTCTGTGTCTGTCTACATATCTGTCTCATCTACCTTCTCTCTCTCTCTCTCTCTCTCTCTCTGTGTGTTTAATAATGAACTGTCAAAAGTCAGGAAATTTAAAGTTAAGCTTGACATTCTCTTATAAACTCATGCTGCTCTTTAATAAAAAGAAAAGAAAAACATAGTGGTAAATAGTGTGCATAAAGGGTTGAATGTCAATTCTAATGTTTAATTTCCTGTACTTTGCTGTTTTGCATTTCAACTGTAAGGAGATGGATATTTTGAAATCTGCACACTTCTGTTTTAGTTAGACCATTCAGTATAACTGACCAAAGCAGTATTTCGGGAAAAAAGAAATTGTGGCTTGGCTTAGAACCCGTGTGTCAGATTTCATCTGGAGTTATTTTTTATGGCTGTTTTACTGTGCTGTTATAATAAACACCACCAATTAAAGTGGTGGCACAAATTTAATTGTAGTAATGTGAACAAGCTTCTACAATAACTCTTCACTGGTAAGCTAAGCCTTACAATAAAATCCATTATGTTTTTTTACAAGATGTGGGATATTAATATCCAGTGTTCTGTATTGTATAATAACTTGATATCTTCCTTTTACTCTACTTGTAACATCACAGACATGTCATCTCCCACTTTGCAGAAGTTGTTGCAGCCTCCAGATTAAAATCCCCAAACTCTAGCATCTTCATTCTGCTATTTTTATAAAATTTGCAACAACATTTAGAGTCTGATTCTACTAGGAGCTAAGCACTTGTGCAATGTGCTGAGTACCCTGAACTCCCGGTAAAGTCAATGGGAATTGAGGATGCTCAGCAGATAAGCATAATATACAGTCATAAGTAGTGGAATTTTTTTATTTATGCTATGTGCTTGACATGAATGTTGACAGCTTAGTTTTTATTAAATTTTGCTCTTTTCCTTGCAAGCTATTTGGTCATCCTGAACACATTAAAATAAGGTTCCAGTTTTCACCACCATATACTCCATGTTTACTATATGTGTGGCTATAATTGTGTTCTGTAATATGTCAGAAATAATGTTTTTACAGACCTCTGAAAATATAAAGCACAATACAAGTGCTAATTGTTACTATTTTTTTATAAATTATATTTATTTATAATTTCAGGTTCTAGTTCATTTGAATCTCAAAAAATGGACCGACCATCTATTTCAGTGACTTCTCCCATGAGTCCTGGCATGTTGAGGGATGTTCCACAGTTCTTGTCTGGACAACTTTCAGTATGTAACCATTTGTTTAATCCTCTCAAATTGTTTTTTATAACGTTCACAATTTTTATGCAATATGACAGCTAGCTGTAAAATAAAGATCTTGTAAGAACCTAATTCTCTTCTTTAGTGCATGTTTCTCAGTATAGGCAGGGCATGCCTTTTAAAGTGCAGCCTTTTCATCATCTATTGGGAATTTATATGTATCCATTAAGCTATTAGAGTGATATTCTGAGACGTTTAAGGCCAAATTTTCAAATGTGCTTGAATCTTGCCTCCAGCTGTATTTGTGCAATTGAGTGCACACACTTTTTGAGCAATAATGCCTACCCATGCATTTGACAATTTTTTTCACCGCATGCCTGGATGTTAATACTTGAAAAATCCACACATAAGTGCTTATGCATATAAAGTTGCAGATATTCAGCTATCCATTCTGTGAAAAAATTGGCCGATGTTTTCAACAATTTAAAGAGTACTGTTCTCTCCACTGATTCCTCATGGTGCTCACTTTCATTCTTCTCATCCTCACTGTGACCAAAGCTCATCCAAAGAATCCACAAATACATCCTCTGAAATGATGATTTTTGGACTAAGCTAAAGGTTTGGGGGACTTTTATGCTCTCAAATGACATTTAGAACTCTAGGGAAGGATTTTCAAAAGTGCTCTGAGTTGGCCTAACTCTATACCCATTGAAGTCAATGGTGAAGCTACTGGTGATTTCAGTGGGAGCAGAGTTAGGCCGCTGTTGAAGATATTTGAAAAATCTCACCTTTATATTTTTAAAAAAATATAAAGATTGATGATCAGTGTGATATAAAAATACATACAGAATCTAGATAAAGTGTTCATAAAATTCTCATATCTGATGCAATGTTATGTAGAGATGAGGGGAGCGAATTTTTTTTTCCAGTGTAGTCAGTAGTCTTTTCTGCTACTTTTTAGCTATGGATGAGACATTATTTGTTTTGCTTATCAGCACAGCCACCTGTAACTATTTTTCTTTAATTTCCTGCACTGCTCTGCTGTTAAACTACTTTGCAAGGCTGTATTATTTGGAAAAATGAGATTTAGATAGCCTCAATATAGAGCGACTAGTAGGTGTGGAGACTGCAAAAATCTTTGCGCTAGTTTAAAATACAAGAACAAGGGGACACAAACTTGGGCTATCAAAGATACAACCATTAAAGTTTCTTTATTTAAGGATTAATATATAGAATAACTTTTCAAGTACAGCAAAACGTAATAAAAACAAAAATAAAAAAAGACTTAGCCAATCATATGTAGAAAAGAAAAAATATTATGGGCATGGCTACAGCCTCAAAGCAGGGGACAAGAAAAGAGTGACTTCCTGGCTTTCCTGACTCCAGAAACACCCCCCCCCCCTTTGTATCTAAATACAAAGTTTGCATAGGTTTAAGGTGAGATTTTTGAGATGAGCGAGAGTAATGCTGTTTATTCTCCAGATTGTTGTGATGTCACACTTTGAGATAATGAAAACCCAGGATGCTTATGAGCTAATATTAGGGGATCTGGAGGAATGGTTTGATTTAGTCACTGCAATTGCAGAAATCACCCAAAAAAAAGTAAACGTCAAAAAGACATATTACTCAGGGTTGATGTTTACCTATTTTTTAATGAATTTTATTTTCAGTCTGTACATTTAAATGTCTTTTAAATATTTCCTTTTTAAAATGCCTTCCCATCAAAGAAAACCAAATGGCATCAGGAAGAATTCAGAGAAATCTTCACTATCTTTGCCCTCTTGGGACTGACTTATCATGCATCAAGCAAAAATGAGTTCTCTTTCACAAATATTTTTCACAGAACCTTTTCTGGAACCACTTAATTCTTCCTTTTTTGGGGATAGACAAACCTCTTGAGTCATACAAAGTCTTCTTTCCTGTCTTTTGTTTTCATCCATAAGTCTAGTTCACGTTTTCTTTGTCTACTAATGAGCTTTTCCCTGTTTCAATCAATAAAGCAGCTGATTTTCAGAGTACTGACCATCCACAACTTCAGTTGACTGAAATGGAAACTGCAGGTGTTCAGTATCTCTACAAATCAAGCTCTAGCTCTCTTAAGCTGGGCACCTAAAATTAGTGGACACTTCTGAAAAGCAGATATCTTTTACTACCAGCAGAAAGAAAGTTAAGGTAGGGAGATGATTAGTATGAAGTGTATTATTTCTTCAAATTCCCTTGATCACGTTCTATCTGAAAATACTTACAGCCCTCAGTTTACTTTTCTTCAAAAAGATGTAAGTAGAGTATGTCTATCCATAAAGTATTCTGGGGTTGTATTAGGCAGCCACGACTCCTATTGCCATGGATTGGCAGAGCCTACTTCCTGCTATCTGCACATTTCACTTTTTGCTGCAGCTGCCACAGGGGCCCTATGATTTAGTGATGGATGTAGTGGGGTATGGGTTGTGCTAGTCCCTGCCTCCTGGAACATAGAGATGTCTGCTGTCACCCTAGAGGTGTGGCACTTACTAGGCAGCTGTCCTATTCTGAAATAGAGCTGGTCAAAATTTTTAATTTGAAAAATGTTCCCAGAAAAAAAAATGGGTTTAATTAGAAATGAAATATTTTATGGGCAATTTTCATTTTTGAGAGTAAAAACTTTATGGAAATATGGTTAATTTTATTTTGAATTGAAATTGTAATTTAGTTTTGTTTTTCTGAAAACTAAAATTATTGAAATGTCTAAATTTTGGATTTTTGTTTTTTCCCCTTCAGCCTCCTTTGTCTCTTTTTTCCCTTTTGACACTGAAAGCAGTGCTATAAATTGGATTCCCCTTTAAACACACGTTTTCTTTTCTTTTTTCATCTTTCCCACTGTAGCTTTCCAAAACTTACTCAATTTTGGAAGTGGACAGAGTGGGAAAAGAGAAATGAGACATTCTAACTTGGCTTGTCAGAAGTTGAGGAAATTTTGATCAGTTACAGAGTTGGTGTCTGTCTTTCATTCGTTCATTCTTTCTCTGTTGTAAGCAGTATTGTTTTAGCTGTGTTGGTCCCAAGATACTAGAGAAACAAGGTGCGTAAAGTAATATCTTTTATTGGACCAACTTCTCTCACCAACATAAGTTGATCCAATAAAAGATATTACCTCACTTACCATGTCTTTCTTTATTTTTTTCTGTATTTTTCCCAAAGTTGGAGCAAATGGCATCAAAATTCAAATTTTTGAAATTTTGAAAATTCTGATAAAATATTTACCATTTTTTGACAAAAAAATGAAAAATTGTTCCATTTTGAATTCTGAGAAATGGAAGCAACTTCAACATTTTTTGTGAAATTATTTTTTCCATTTTTTTCATCAGCTGTGCTCTGAAGATCTAGAGGTTGAAGAGCAGCTATCTGAGATGTTAGAGAAGGAGGGAAAGACTAATATTTCAGAACCACTTGGAATGATTTTGGCATGGTGTCTGGTTGGGAAGGAAAATACTGCAGAATCCTGGGTCTAGATGGGAAGAAGGATACATGAAGATGCTATTGTAGGTGTGAGCATTGTGAGAGCATTGTGTGGGTGTGGATATGTGCAAGGGATAGTGCTGGTCTGGGTAGGAGACGTCAAAGGAAAAGGGGTGATGGCCTCCTGTCTGCTCTTGGAAAATTCTTGGAGCATATAGAAGGCTGCCTGGCCTCCCATACCAGTAGACACTATCAGATATTGTCAGGGTAGTTAGTGTGTTGTAGGATGTGCTGTAACAGAGGGCTGCTGGGATTGGTGGAGGCCTCCATAGTTCTGTTAGAGGTGTGCATAGTTTGGATACGTGTCTGCATTTGTGTGTGCTTAACCAAACTCTACTATCCATTTTTTAAAAGTTTTTATTGGTAGTATGGGACTACAGTATATATTTTTGCTATCTTCAGTTTGGTTTACTGCTTGCTCTTCCAGCAAAAAATGTTCATAACACCACACATTAAACCAGTCCCAGCGCAGCAAAAGTAATGATATGTGGTTGATTTCCTGCATGCTACTATATGTATTTTGGCAGTGCTATGGCCAGGATTTCATTTTCCTCATACATACTTTGGCTATGCCTGATGCTGGCTTCCTGCATGCTTCTATGTGTACAATGTTTTTTAAATGCTGAGGGTGAAATCTTGTGTGCTCTCACATGTATTTTGGCATCAGTATGGATGGAATTTTGTGTATATGTTTGTGTAGCAGGGCAATGCCAAGAGCCTGGAGGTTTATTTTGGCCTTAGAAACATAAAACCAAAGAAGGTTGCCTGAGCCCATAACTTGCTATATTCCTTGGCCAAAGTGTTCAGACTTAGGTACCTAAAAGTAGGTACCCAAGGTTCTTCTTCGAGTGCTTGCTCATATCCATTCCAGTTAGGTGTGCGCGCGCCGCGTGCACGTTCGTCGGAAGATTTTTACCCTAGCAACACTCGGTGGGTCAGCTGGGTGCCCCCTGGAGTGGCGCCACTATGGTGCCGGATATATACCCCTGCCGACCCATCCGCCCCTCAGTTCCTTCTTACAGCCCGTGATGGTTGTTGGAACTGTGGAGCGCGGCTTCGCTGATCTCCACATCCCTAGCTACTCGTAGTTCTGTACAGTTAATTGTATTATAGTTCAAAGTTTTATAGTTTCAGTTAGTATTAGTTATTGTATTGATAGTTAGTGTATATAATTAAATGGGGGATCAGGGTTAGCCCCTTTTCCCCACCCCGGTGCGGGCTCATGCCCAAGGCACCGGGATTCAAACCGTGCTCTGCGTGCCAGAAGCCGATGCCAGTAGGGGATCCCCATGACTCTTGCCTCAAGTGCCTAGGGGAATCCCACCTTACGGACAAGTGCCGCATCTGCAAGTCCTTTAAACCAAGGACAAAGAAGGAGCGGGACTTTAGATTGAAGCAGCTCCTCATGGAGTCAGCACTCACTCCTGCAGCGTCGGTACCGAGTGCCCAACAGACTGCTTCGGTAAGGAGCACCCCTTCAGCCTCGGACCGCTCCGGTACCGAGAAGGAGCCCCAGCACCGACCTCTGCCGGCACCGACATCTGCTTGGCACCGCTCCCTGTCCCCGAGACCCAGGAAGCAGCAGAGCGCTCCGACCTCTACAGTGTAACAGAAGGAGCGCCCTTCGAAGACAGCTCGCCCGGCACCGTCCTCTGCCGAGGCACCGTCACTCGTGGCACTGCCACCTGCGACTCTGCTGAGCTTGGTGTCAAAACATCTGTTAGTCTATAAGGTGCCACAGGATTCTTTGTTGCTTCTGCTGAGCTTGGCACCGTCGATTCCGGTCCCACAAGGGCCATTGAGTCCAGTGCCTGACAGCTCCCCAGCTCATGCTGTGGTTGAGCTTGCCCTGCTTTCTACACCAGAGACTTTCTCCACGGCACAGGAGCTCATTGCGATGACGGAGTCCATGCGGCCTCAACCCCCGGCTCCGCCGGTGTGGGTTATTCAATCAGTGGGGAAACTGGCACTGATAAGGCCACCTTCCGTTGCCCCAACGGAGAGGCGTCGTTCAAGATCGAGATCCCGCAGACGCTCTCGTTCATGACGTTCCTGCTCCTGGCGCCGCTCACAGTCCCGGTACCGCTCTCCATCCCGGTACCAGTCGTACTCGCAGCACCGGTCGACATCTTGGTCACCGACCAGATACTCCCGGTACCGATCCGACTCTTGGCACCAATCTCGGCACCATGCTTCCCGCAGTCACTCCAGACGAAGGTACTCGAGATACCAGTCGACCTCCCGGCACCGATATGGTAAAAGGTCCCGGTCTCCCTCACGGTACCGTTCAGGCTCGCGGTACCGCTCTCCGGCACCGACCCGAGAGCGCACATCCGCATCTGTGGCGCCTCCCCAAGATTTCTCGGCACCGCCGTGGCCTTCCAGACACACGTCGGTGTCTTCTCAGGCCGGTAGTGCATCCTACCACCAAGATAGGGATGCTGACATCCCCAGCCAAGGTCCTCATCACTGGCCCTTCTGGACACCGTGGGCGTACCATGAATCCCAAGGTGCTCCACCAGTGCCTCCATGGTCGGTCCCGTCACAACATCGGGCACTGGAGGCAACGATAAGCCGTCCTCCACCTGCGGGCACGGATGAGGCTGCAATACCAGTGGCGGACACCGAGACTCCACCTGACGCAGAGGATGTTCCACAAGTACAGGAACCCCTGCAGGACCCATTGGTACCGGGCCTCTCCTCGTCCTCCTCGCCTGATGAGGTGGTGGCAGGAACATCCTCCTCGGCCCCCCCGCCGATGGATCTCAGGGCCCATCAGGACCTCTTGAGACGAGTGGCCCTGAATATGAGCCTACCGGTGGAAGAGGTCCCTGAGGTAGAGGACCCTGTTGTGGACATCCTCTTGGCTGATGCACCCACTAGGGTAGCCCTGTCTTTTATCTGCACCATCCAATCCAATGCAGATACCATCTGGCAGTCCCCGGCCTCAGTTCCACCTACAGCAAGGGGAGTGGAGAGGAAATATATGGTCCCCTCCAGGGGATACGAATACCTCTACACTAACCCAACTCCTTGCTCATTAGTGGTTCAGTCGGTGAATGAACGGGAGCGCCATGGCCAACATGCCCCAGCCCCTAAGTCAAAGGAGGCTAGATGCATGGACCTCCTAGGCCATAAAATATACTCTGCTGGAGGCCTCCAGCTTAGGGTGGCGAACCAGCAAGCCCTCCTAATCCGGTATAACTTTAACACATGGGTGTCCATGGGGAAGTTCACGGAGCTTCTTCCGCAGGAGTCCCACCAGGAGTTTACCGCTCTCCTCGAGGAGGGTAAAAAGGTAGCAAGAACCTCCCTCCAGGCTTCTCTGGATGCAGCGGACTCTGCAGCCAGAACTTTGGCATCAGGCGTGACGATGTGGCGCATCTCCTGGCTCCAAGTGTCCGGCCTTCCCCCGAATTGCAACAAACAATTCAGGATCTGCCCTTCAATGGCCACGGCCTTTTCTCAGATAAAACTGACCCCAGACTGCAAAGTCTGAAGGACAATCACATTATAATGCGCTCGCTGGGTATGCACACACCAGTGACCCAACACAGGACCTTCCAACCATGAATCCCAAGGTGCTCCACCAGTGCCTCCATGGTCAGTCCCGTCACAACATCGGGCACCGGAGGCAACATATGCCCCGCCTAGACCGCGTCAGGACTTTGGCAGATGGCGTGGCAGGGGCAATCGTCGAAGGCAGTCTGGCCCTCAAGGAGGCCAAAATCAGGTGCCCCCTAAGCCACCAGCGGGGGCTAAACAAAACTTTTGATGGGACGCCCGAGGGCGGCCCACCAGTTATTTTCTCGGATCCTTTTCCTCCATTCCTCAACCGTCTCTCTCATTTCCTCCCTGCCTGGTCCCAGCTCACTTCTGACCGCTAGGTCCTGCACACGGTGGAATTGGGATACCACCTCCAGTTTCTTTCAACCTCACCTTCCCACCCTCCCTGTCCCTCTTCAGGGACCCCTCTCACGAGCAATTCCTCTTACAAGAGGTCCAATTGCTCCTAGCTCTAGGAGCCATAGAGGAGGTACCAAAAGACATGAGGGGCAAGGGGTTCTACTCCCACTACTTCCTAATCCACAAGGCAAAGGGAGGTCTGCAACCGATCTTAGACCTGCGAGAACTCAACAAATTCATGATAAAACTGAAGTTCCGTATGGTAACCCTGGGGACCATTATTCCCTCCCTGGATCCGGGAGACTGGTATGCCGCCCTCGATATGAAGGACGCGTATTTCCACGTTGCAATTTACCCGCCGCACAGACGGTACCTCCGTTTTGTGGTCGGCCATCAACATTTTCAGTTTACTGCACTCCCGTTTGGCCTTTCTACAGCTCTGCGTGTGTTCACGAAATGCATGGCCGTAGTCGCCGCCTCCCTCCACCGTCGTCGGATACACATATACCCGTACCTCGACGACTGGCTCATTCGAGGGATGTCCCAGTCACAAGTGTCGCAGCATCTGCACGTAGTCAAAGACCTCTTCGGGAGTCTCGGCCTCATGATCAACGCAGAAAAGTCTACTCTAACACCCACACAGAGACTAGACTTCATCGGAGTGACTCTGGACTCCAATCTGGCCAGAGCCTGCCTCCCACAGTCACGGTTTCAAGCAATGGCTTCCATTATTCGAGGTCTTCAGACCTTCCTGACGACGTTGGTATGCAACTGCCTCCGCCTGGTAGGGCACATGGCCTCCTGCACCTTCGTGACCAAGTACGCGAGACTACGCCACCGCACCATTCAAACTTGGCTAGCTTCGGTATACAGACCGCACAGAGACAGCCTGGACTCCGTACTCACCATTCCGCAGGAGGTCCTGCACTCCCTAACATGGTGGCTGAACCCCACAATAGTTTGCGAGGGGATGCCATTCCACCCACCGAAACCCTCGATGGCCCTAACCATGGACGCATCATCTCTGGGTTGGGGTGCCCACCTTGAGGGCCTTCACACTCAGGGTTGCTGGTCACCTCAAGAGCTGTCTTTGCACATCAACGTGCAGGAGCTGAGGGCGGTCCGTCTAGCATGCCAAGTGTTTTGAGACCATCTCCAAGGCCGTTGTGTATCAGTATTTACGGACAACACAACGGCCATGTTTTACATAAACAAGCAGGGCGGAGCACGCTCCTCCCCCCTTTGTCGAGAGGCCGTTCGACTCTGGGATTTCTGTATAGCCCAATCGATCGACCTGGTAGCGTCCTTTCTCCCCGGAGTCCAGAACACTCTGGCAGATCACCTCAGCAGATCCTTCCTGTCTCACGAGCGGTCGATCCGCCCGGACATCATCTATTCGGTTTTCCAGAAGTGGGGCTTTCCCCACGTCGACCTCTTTGCTTCTCGCGAGAACAGGAAGTGCCAGAAGTTCTGCTCATTCCAAGGCCTCTCCCCGGGCTTGATGTCGGACGCATTTCTGATGCCGTGGTCGAGCCGACTGCTGTACGCTTTCCCGCCGTTCCCGCTGGTTCACAGGGTCCTGATAAAACTCCGCAGGGACAGGGCGCACCTGATCATGATCGCTCCAGCGTGGCCCAGGCAGCACTGGTACACCATGTTGCTCGACCTGTCGATAACCAGCCCCATTACCCTGCCTCTCCTCCCAGACCTTATAACACAGGATCACGGCAGACTTCACCACCCAGACCTGCAATCCCTGCACCTCACAGCATGGCTGCTGCGTGGTTAAACCCATCCGAGTTACGTTGCTCTACCTCGGTACAACAAGTTCTACTGGGTAGTAGGAAGCCTTCCACTCGGTTAACATATCTGGCCAAGTGGAAGCGTTTCTCCTGCTGGTGCGAAACGCACAACGTCACTCCTACCGAGGTCCTGATCCATTCCATCTTGGACTACCTCTGGTCTCTCAAACAGCAGGGCCTGGCGGTATCGTCATTGAGGGTGCACTTGCCAGCCATCTCTACCTTCCACCCAGAGGAGAGTGACCGCTCCGTCTTCTCGCACCCTATGGTTTCTAGGTTCCTCAAGGGCTTGGAGCGCTTATACCCACAAATACGCCACCCCGCCCCAACCTGGGACCTCAGCCTGGTTCTAACCAGACTTATGACTGCCCCATTTGAGCCGCTGGCGACCTGCTCGCTGCTATACCTGTCCTGGAAGACAGCTTTCCTTGTAGCCATTACATCGGCTAGATGAGTCTCTGAACTTCGGGCTCTCACGGTGGAACCACCGTATACGGTATTTCACAAGGACAAGGTGCAGTTGCGGCCACATCCGGCCTTCCTCCCTAAGGTTGTATCGGCCTTTCATATCAACCAGGATATCTTCCTTCCGGTCTTCTTCCCGAAGCCACACTCTTCACGACGAGAGCAACAATTACACTCCCTAGACGTCCGTAGGGTGCTCGCGTTTTATATTGAGCGGACTAAGCCCTTCCATAAAACGCCCCAACTCTTTGTCGCAGTGGCAGACCTAATGAAAGGCCTGTCTACCTGTCTCCTCCCAGAGGATTTAATCTTGGGTGACGTCGTGCATCTGTACCTGCTATGACTTGGCCCATATTCCATCGAGCCACCTTACCGCTCATTCCACCAGGGCTCAGGCTTCTTCTGCTGCCTTCCTGGCTCATGTTCCTATCCATGAGATATGTCGCACAGCTACCTGGTCTTCGGTCCACACCTTTGCCTCACATTATGCACTGGTCCAACAGTACAGAGATGATGCAGCCTTCGGCTCAGCAATTTTGCATTCTGCAACATCTCACTCCGACCCCACCGCCTAGGTAAGGCTTGGGAATCACCTAACTGGAATGGATATGAGCAAGCACTCGAAGAAGAAAAGATGGTTACTCACCTTTGTAACTGTTGTTCTTTGAGATGTGTTACTCATATCCATTCCAAACCCGCCCTCCTTCCCCACTGTCGGAGTAGCCGGCAAGAAGGAACTGAGGGGCGAATGGGTCGGCGGGGTATATATCCGGCGCCATAGCAGCGCCACTCCAGGGGGAGCCCAGCCGACCCACCGAGTGTTGCTAGGGTAAAAATCTTCTGACGAACGTGCACGTGGCGTGCGCACACCTAACTGGAATGGATATGAGCAACACATCTCAAAGAATAACAGTTACAACGGTGAGTAACCGTCTTTTTTCAAAAAGACTGAGCATCCACAACTCCCATTAAAGTTAATAAAAGCCCTGACTACTTGGCATCTTAGAAAAAGGGGCCAATTATTTAGGCGTCTAAATGTGGAGTTAGGTTCCTAATTTTATGCATTTCAGTTTGCCCTAATGCCCCAAACAAAAGTAAGAAAATCTTTAGTGTGTGTTTTTGGAGGGCAGTGTTTACTGAGTTGATTCTCATCTCTCAAAGGCTGTGATATAAGTGTTATTTAGACACTTTGAGTGTGATGCAGTCCCCCTATATTTTGCATTCTCATTCCCTGTTTATTCTTTCTCATCACTCATTTTCTCTTCATTGCAGTTAATGTCTCTATACTTATTCTGTAACGGGAAAGGCAGGCTATGTCCTCTGAGGATATACTGTAAATCCAGAATTGACCATTAGGGAGTAATGGAATTTGTTACCAGACTCACTTTTCCAACAAGAGGCTGAGAGAATCAGCAGGAGATCATCTTGCCTAATAAAAAACTTCCATCTCCATAAATATTTACCATGTTCAGATACATATTTCATTTAAGCTAATTCTGTATAGTTACACAAAAATTGTGTATGTTATCATTTGCTAATTTATTTGAATAATGTATTGTCCATGTTTTGCAGAGATTTGGCTTCTTTGCAGGGAGTAACATGTTGTAGGTTTTTTTTTCATTATTTGCTTTACTTGCTGCCTTTCTCTTTACATTTCACTTACTTATTTTTCTTTAAATTTATTTGCTTTCATTTGCTCCAAAAAAGCAGCATTTGAGTCTTGGTGCTGTTTGTTTCATTACTACATTCTGGCTATTTCTTTGGCGCTTCATGAAAAGAATAAGTTGGAGACCATGCTGCAGTGGTTAGAATTAAAGATTGAAAAAAATGCTCTTTAGAACTCAAAAATGAGTAGATATGTAAAATCACAATTACTCACTTTTGCACCAGATGGAGAAGCCCTGCAGAGAAGATAGATCTGTCATGTATAAAGTATACCATTATTTGCCTATACAATTGAACCCCATTATATCTCTATGCACCTCATTATATCTAACATGTATATTTAGCAGTTAAAAACATTATAACAAAGGTATATTTCATCACAAATTAATTTCTGTGGCCTACTGGAAAGGGGATTGATAGGTGCACTAGTCATAATGATGTGCATAGATTGTATGTTTGTTGAGGGAGATGAGGTTTGATTGGTTCTGTAAAAGAAGGGAAAAAATTGGAACAAGTTGGTATTTATTATTGGTTGGCTTATTTTTGGAGGCTGCATTAATTTAAAAAACAAAACCTGTTTAACAAAGGCTGTCTCTGTGTTTTAGAATTGTTCTTTAATGGCATATGGTAATGTCTAAGATTGTTTTAGGAAAATCAGTGATGGATTACCATTGTTAACCTAGGGCCCAACCAAACCTGTGATAAGCACCCCTGCTCTCAGTTCCCACTGCAGTGAGCGAAAGTTGAGGATGTTCAGTTCATTGTAGGGGCAATTCAGTCTCTTAGGATTGTGACCTGTCTGTGAGGCTAAAGACATTGGAGCAGACCTGTAATAGAGGAACTCTGTATTTTGTTTTTAAGTTGTTACTATATAGGACTATCATGAAGACCTTGAAATCCTATTTTTTCCTTTGGAGACAGTTTCTGACAAATTCACTCACATTGGGCTAGATAATATTATACTTTACAGTCTATCTTTGGTGAGGGACAGTATGCAGCTGTGCCACTGAAGGAGCAGACCACGGGACAAACTGTGACAGAGGGTATGTCTACACTGGAGCTGGAGGTGTAATTTCCAGCTCAGCTAGATGTATGTGCACTAGCTTTGATTGAACTAGTGTGCTAAAAATACAAGTGGCATGGGTGGCAGTATGGGCTAGCCTCCCAAGTAAATGCCCAGTGTCCCGGCTGGATTTGTACATGGGGAGTAAAAACCTAGTATCCCACCGCTCATGTTGCCACTTCAATTTTTAGCATGGCAGCTCAACCAAAGCTAGTGTGTGTGCATCTACCCACACTGGAAATTACACCTCCAGCTCCAGTGTAGATGTACCCTGAGAGAGTCACAAACTCCTCTTAGACTCCCCCTTGCTTTGGTGTGAGTTTCTTCTCCTCTTTTCATGGAGCAGCGTATTCCAGCAAGAAAAGCCACCTCCCACTTCCTGCCCCTCTCCACACCTTTTCTGCCTTACAGGAAGGAGTGCTGAGCAAGTAGTCCCTTCTTTCTTGACCCTGTGGTAGAGCAACAGTCTTAGCTGGGCCAACCGATGAACCGTGTTGCTGAAACAATTTTTATAGTGGGGATGCTGAGAGCCATTGAACCAAACTGTAAACCCTGTATATGATGGAAACCACTTCAAGCCAGAGGGTGCAGAAGCACCCCTATTTCCACCTATGCTGGTGGAGTGAATGGGACTTTCTTTCTTTCTTCCTTGCACAGCCGTATCTAGCCTATTGGATAATACCTTACTCTGTCAATAGTCACACTGAAATCCTTGAGATTACCTGTAGAGGAAGGTAAGAATAAGGTGACAGAACGGTCAAATTGTACAGAGTGTGATTCCTAACTATTGCTACATTTTTCAGGACTCATTTCATGCAAAAGTTTTCTGTATACACTGTATGTCATTCCTGTTATGACTGGTAGGGAATGGAAATACATTATCACACCTTTTTCCCACTGCGAATATCCAACTGCTCCACCTTCAGTTTAAGGGTTGCTACAGCTTGTATGAGGGCTGCCGATACAAATACTACTTTAAACTGTGGAAAAGGGGACTAAAACCTGGTATTGCTGTATTAGTTTCTAGCCTCTCAGTGCACACTTTAAGCTTTCTGACAGAGATATTCAGTCTGAATTAATATTTTCTATTCCACTTTTAATTCCCACTGTACTCATTTTTTGCTTTTAGTTAAGATTATTTCTTAATCTGTTGAAAGTGTAATCAGTAGACAGACATACAGGGTGAAATCCTGGCTTTGTTGAAGTCAATGTCAAAACTTCCACTGACTTCAATGGGGCCAGACTTTCACCACAGAGTTTTCACATGCTTCAGTAACAGATGTGCAGATTTAATTTATGCACTGCATTAAAATAGTTTGTTCTGGATAACTATGTCTTTGGTGTAAAACTGTGTTTAAAGTAATAGTTGTGTGTATTTGTTTTTACTTTTGGTCTTTTAGTTTCCAGCGTGTTGTCTTTTTTGGTTTTGTTTTATTGCTTTTTCTTTAATTTTGCTTACCAGAGCCAAAGCCTTAGTAGAAGAACAACGCCTTTTGTTCCTAGGGTTCAGGTAAAGGCCTCATCTGCCTGACAGAAACTAAAGTTGTGGTTTTTTCTTTTGTTTATTTTGGAAAATGCATAGTAGGAAAACGTTACGTTTTGGTCCATTTTCCCATTGTTTTATTGTGTTGCTTCAAACCATATTAACAAGTTTCATATCATCTTGTGAGCAGCTTGTAAAATTCTGCATGGGGGTTAAATATTACATTAAAATTTAAAGAGACAATTAGCTTTAGTTTTGCTACTTTTGTGATATATATTTAAACTCACACAGGTTTCAGCAGTGATAATGGCTATGTGTTCTACATACATACATACATACATATATACATACTGTGGCAGAGCTCTGACCTTGCTCCTGTGGGTCCTGCGCTTCTAGGCGGTTTATGCTTAGCCTCAGTGGCTCACTGTGACCCTCCACGTAGCCCTTCTCTCTCTAGGGCCAGGGTTACAGTCTACTGAGCCCTTTTCATCATAGGCTGCAAGGAGGTTGGTGAGAGAACTCCCACAGTCTCTGTTCAGCCTCCTGTCCTGACAGGGACCTGACTTCCCCTTCCAGGAGCTGTTCCTGTAGTGGTGGGTTGGGGGGAACCCAGGCCCTCCCTCTACTCCGGGTTCCAGCCCAGGGACCCTAATGGTAGCAGTTGTTGGCAGCCGACCTTTCACTGCCAGAGTTGCTACATTTCCCTGGGCCACTTCCCCACAGCTCTCCTGCTTCTCCCTTCTTCACCCTTACCTTAGGGCTCCTTTAACGATGTTTTAGGGTGTCTTCAGTAACCAGCCCTTCAGCCGCACTTCCTCTCCTCTGGCTCCCTGGCTCCCCTGCCTGACTGGAGTGAGCCCTTTTTATAGTAACAGCAGGGCCTTAGAGTCAGGTGGTCACATTAACTGAATGGCCTCACCTGACTCTTTACAGGTTAATTAGAGTCAGGTGTTCTCATTAGCCTGGAGCAGCCCCTGCTCTGGTCAGTCAGGGAACAGAAAACTGTTAATCCAGTGGCCAGTATATCTGCCTTCAGCTATTCTGCTGTACCCAACTGGCCTGAGTCTATCACAATACATACATACATACATATGTATTTTGTACAAGTAGTAAATAATCTTGTGCTGTGGATATTTGATCTCATTATACCAAGGTTGATGTCTCTTTAAATCATTCGTTATCATTACTTAACACATCCTTTTTTGCATTTTCCAATTAATAGTAGCTCCTTCAGTGGAAGATCGGCAAATAAATTTGTACCTTTCTAAAGAAATGAATTTTTTGTATATTATACTCAATACTTGCATTTTGAAAAGTAGGATGATTTAATCAAAACCTGATTTAATTAAAAATAATTTCTGTCTGCCTCTTATCATTGAGTTTATGGAGTTTTACAGACCTATTTGGGTACAAGTTGTTTGCCTTTTTTCATTAGGAAGCCCTTAAGGTACTGTAGATTAACTCAAATGTAGGTTGTACTAATACGTTACAACGCTTCTGTTGTTTTGCTGCATGGTTTTTTCAGTTTTCTGTATGTAGAATATTACCTGCTTTTGTTACAAAATATTTTTATGGAAATGTTCATCTTTTGTTTGAGAATTGTATAATTTTTTCTTATATTGCTCAATCACTGCCCAAGGAAAGGTGAAAATGAAAGGTTCCAAATGATGAGAGTGAGATTTTTAATTTTCACAGTGAAATGGAGAAGTGACCATAGTATTAACTTGAAGGGAAACGTTACATGAGATAGGTTAGACAGCAGAAAATGGTTTGGCTGGGATTAAGATTTAATAAGCTAAGCATACTGACTAATGTTTCCGAACAATTTATGATTTCCCTAAAGTGGTATATACAAATGCATAAGTATAAGTTCAGAATAAAAATGTGAGAAAAATTCAGAGCAAAGGGTTAAAAGCTTGGTAATAGTGTTTAAAATAATTATTCTTACTATGTGCTACTGTTATGTACTGGGCATCTAGTAAGAACTTCAGTGCAGATCCTTTAATATGTGACTGATAATACTGGTTTATAAAGGTAGTAATCAAAATGGAAAACAAAAGTTATATACAAATTCTAACACAAATTGTTAAAAGCCAAGGAAGGCTAAGTACTGGCCACTACCTTATGTATAATTTAAATAATTCACTTATGTTTCTCTTCTGCTTAGATATTTTCAAAAGAAACTTGAATTATTTTATGAAGTATTATAATTTAGAAGGGTCATGTGGTAGCCCATCATTTTAAATTACATTAAATATGACAAAAATCCTGATATAAATCCCATTTAAAATAATTTATTTCATTACAGTATGAAAGGTATCTTTATTTGATCAATGATCGTGTTACTCATGATTAAGAGAGTAAAAATAACAATAATTCTGTATACAGCATACACAGCAAATGACATGAGTGTGTAAGGAATAAGCATCTCCAACACTGATTATTTATTATAGTTCTAATTAAGGGCTCTATTCAGATGAAATTTTATTTTTGCACATTGTACACGGAGCCTTTACAGACCTCTCTACATAATCTTCTACAGAGTATAATTCTGGTCAAAGAGTCAAATGTTGCTTGGCATGGTTCTCAGGAAGCTCATACTCATGGCTTTGACAACATTATCCTAACTAGCATGAGAGACAAAGTCATGCCTCCCAATATGCCCATATTCAGTAGGAAGGTAGATGGATTAATCGGGATTAGTGTACAGACCTCAGGGATGTTCACACATCACTGTTAATACCTATTCATTTAATCACTCTGAAAGATGGTGTGTGCCCCTGATTCCACTGTCAGCTTCCCCACTGTTCACCCACACCCTCCCACCTCTCACCATCACCACCACACTCCCTCTCTATCCCCTGAGTCCCTGGGTATTCTTTTAAGCTTCACTTCTACTTCGATGTATTCCACACCTGGGTATGTGTGTTATGTATGCACACCATGCACCTGAGTCTGGAAATTTTTGGTAAGCAGTTTCCATTGGTCTGCACATGCACAGTTATTTTCCAAAATAAGAGTATAAAGGGCAGTGTGGCTAGACACCGCTCCAGTTCCTTCTTATCGCCGCATGGCCTGAGTTGGAATCCTACATGTCTACTTCAATCTTCCTTTACTGTGAACCTATGAATACATTTTGTAAATAGTTGTTGACAGTTTGGTACTTTCTTGTGGTTAGCACACTAACACAGTTAGTTTTATTCTTCCTGCTCCAGGGAGCTTCTCCCTTCAAAGAGGGACTTAGCCACGAGTTCAGGGGTTCAAGAACTGTGTCTCCTCCTCCTATTCCTTCTCTGTCAATGACAATCTCCAGCACTGCCTCTATTGCCTTGCAGAGGCTCATATCACCTCCAGTTTGCAGTATCTGCAGCTCCTTCCCTCCCCGAACTCATGAGGGACCAGAATTTGGTCTGCAGAAGCACTCATGGAGCAGCCCATGAGACCCCATTCAGATTCAGGCTGGGAAGACCTACCTATATAACTGTAAGAAACCATGATGGGGATGATCATGTCTAGTGGTCAGAGCCATGGCAGTTGGGTCTAGTGGTCAGAGCCAGGGTCAGCACTGGAATTATGAATCCAGAGTGGGGTTGGAGTGAGGCTGGAGTGAGAGCAGAGCTGGAATAGGATTAGGAATAGGGCTGGAACGAGAGCAAGGCTGGAACAACTCAGGCTTTGGGAGTCTGTTGCCACCAACAGGAAGGAGTGAGTTCCAAGACCTGGAGTGATGTTGAGCAGAATGAGCTGCTGTTACTCCTGTGGGGCTTAGATACCTACCTTGGGAGTTACCAGATCAGTCCCTGTCTTGTGGATTGGCTGGAGCCCAGCACAGAAGTGACTTATCACCTTACACCAACAGCCTCAGATAGTGAGCAGAGCCCCTCTAAACATGAACTTCAGAACTGAGGTAAAACTCTTAAGCCTGAGAAATCCTCTCATAAGAATAGGGACATGAACATAGAGATATGGTCATATCTCTACCTAGATATGCCTCTAATAGAAAGGATCCCTCCCTCTCTTGGTCAAAAATTGGGCGAGTCCTCACGTGCAGGTCCTAAAGAATTAGGTCCTCAGAAAACTGTCCAAGAAGTAAAGATCAGAGGAAGAAGATCTGAGGGTATTGGCTCTGATGCCACCCCACAAACCTAATGAGCAGTACCAAGCGGTTCTGTCTGGGAGTTCAGTGCTGGAACCCTATCCAACAGCACCAACTGTGTGGGATCCCCTGAACACTAGATCTTCAGATGACTCAGATCTGCTGGTACCCTCCTCAGGAGCCCTTCAAACACCATAAAGGACCAAAGCCTTTGTGAGGTTCATGTCTATTTAAGAACTAATCTGCTACTCAGCTCAGTCTCTGGTTTCATTTTTTATTTTTAGCAGCTCCCCTTCCTAGTTAGACATGCTGGACCAGCATGGGTGTTTACTTCAATAAAAAATCATCTATCTCATGCATGGGCTTCTGACTCCTTCATGAGAACCCTAAAGAACACAACATGGTAGCAGAAGTGGTTGGACATACATGTTGGATCATGTGGTGTGAACACTGATGAAAAGAAAATGGAGCAACTAAGGGTTCCAGGGAAGCAGCAACTCTCTAGGCTTGCAGTGGGCAACTGAAGGAGTTTTGAGCAGCAACTCAGCCTTTACATGCTGGTGAGTGGAGTCACTGAGAAGTCATGTAAGCAAAAGGTACTCTTTCTAAATATAGTGGGGCCTGAGGAGTTAAATGTCTATAATAGTCTGCACTTGAGCCAAGCAGAGCAGGCTGATTATTATCCTCTGAAAGTTTGAGGAGTGCTGCATTCTAAGAAAAATAAGACTTTTGAGAGATATCAATTTCATATGTGGTCACAAAAAGAGGGAGAATCGTTTGAGGAATTTGTAAAGGATGTCAGACTGTTGAGTCAATTGTGTAATTTCAGAGGACTCATAGATTCCCTAATTAGAGCTCAGATAGTCATGGGGATCAGAGAGCTGCAGCTCAGAAAAAGATTTCTGGAGGATCCTGAATAAGGGATAAGGAGGTGCTAGTCCCGTTATATAAGGCGCTGGTGAGACCTCATTTGGAGTATTGTGTGCAGTTTTGGTCTCCCATGTTTAAGAAGGATGAATTCAAACTAGAACAGGTACAAAGAAGGGCCACTAGAATGATCCGAGGAATGGAAGGCCTTTCGTATGAAAGGAGACTTGAGGAGCTCGGTTTGTTTTCCTTAACCAAAAGAAGGATGAGAGGAGATATGATTACACTCTTTAAATATATCAGAGGGATAAATACCAGGGAAGGAGAAGAATTATTTCAGCTCAGTGCTAATGTGGACACGAGGACGAACAGATATAAACTGTCAGTCAGGAAATTCAGGCTTGAAATTAGACGAAGGTTTCTAACCATCAGGGGAGTGCAATACTGGAACAGTCTACCGAGGGAAACAGTGAGGCGAAGGACCTCCATGACTTTAAGATTAAGCTAGATAAGTTTATGGAGGATGGTATGATAGGATAACGGGCTTAGTCAATAGGTCAATTATGTGCCTGGTATGATATAACCTTTTCCAGAGGTTTGGCTGGTGGGGCTGAAAGGAATCTTCCTTCAGGGAAGATTGGCTATGGCCCCTGAGGGTTTTTCGCCTCCTCCGAAGGATGGGGCAGGGTTCACTTGTTGAGTGGATGGCTTATGTGGCCTGCATCTTGCAGGAGGTCAGACTAGATGATCATAATGGTCCCTTCTGATCTTGAATTCTATGATTCTATGATTCTATGATTCTATGATCTCAAGATAGAAGAAGCAATCAGCATCTGCCAAGCAACAGACCAGGCTGAAGCTTTTGGAGGGAAAGCAAGGCACTGAAATAGTGGACAGGGTAACATATCCACAGATAAAAGAGCAGAGACAGAACAGAAATTCCAGGGAGACATCTATGAAACACAATCAGAAAAAGTCTGGAGAAGACAGCATAAAGAGATGTACATGCTGTGGTCACAGATATAGTCCGCAGCAGTGTCCTACCTTTGGACAATGTTGCAACAGATGTAAGAGGTGAGAAGTGTTATGCAAGAATTTGCAAACAAGAGGAGTGTGGATCCAGAAAGAAACATAGTGTACATTTGTTGCACAGAAAGGAGGATCACTACAGTGCAAGCAACAATGAAGAAGAACTTTTCATAGGAATTTTGCAAGAACTAATGGCATCAAATGACTGGACTATTATGCTGGAAATAAATGGAACCTCTGTGACTTTTGAATTGGACTGGTGCACAAGCCAGTGTTGTAGCAGACTCTATTATAAAAGATCTGGAGAAAAAAACAAATGTTGACAGCAAGCAGATAACACATACAGTGGAGTGATGATTCCTACTGTTGGTGAATGTGATCTTGAGGTAAAGGTAAAAAATAAAAATGAAAAGATTAAGTTTGTGATAGTTCCAGGGAAATGTGAATCTATATTATGGTTAAAGATGTGTACGGCGTAGCATGGGTATTGAAAAATGAAAAAGAAGGGCTAGAAATGTTCTATACTGGCCACAAATGAATACAGATAGAGCAAAATCCATGAAGGCTTGTGAAACATGCCAACAATACAGAGATAACCAAATAAAATGGCCTATGATGGTAAATGAAGACATTTTGTCACCCTGGTCCAAAGTAGGCATGGGTCTGTTTACTTATGCTGACAAGAATTTATATATTGGTTCTGGATTATTAGTCTCATTTTCCAGAAATAAAAGGATTTGAGAACACTAAAGAAAAACATATTATTGTGAGTATCAAATCTATCTTTGCTAGACATGGCATACCAGAAGTGGTCATGTCAGCCAATGGACCACAATTTGATGGTTATGAATTCTCATATTTTGCAAGAAAATCGAAGTTTAAGCACATTACATCTAGTCCAAGATGTCCACAGTCTTATGGATCCATGCAAGAATCACACTGACCCTACTCTCCCTTCCTTCTGACCCTTCATGTCAGAATCTCTGGACGAGGAGTTTGAGCCAGATCCAATGTTTCCAATGGGTATGCCACCCTCCTCACTGTTGAGGCAGTTGTTCCATCATCTCTCTCTCCACCCAATGACCATAAGCAGCACCAGGAGTTGTTGCAGAGGGTGGCTACTGAAGTCCAGATACCTCTTGAAGAGGTCCAGGACACACACCAGAGATTACTAAACACCCTCCAGCCTTCTAGCCCTTCAAAGGTGGCCTTTCCAGTTAAACAAGCCACTGACATTTCAGTGTGGCACACCCCTGCCTCTTGTGCCCCAAACCTGAAGAAAGCTGAGAAACAATATTTCATGCCAGCTAAAGGGGGCAGCATTTTTATTCACTCATCCAGCGCTCAAATCCATAGTTGTGCGAGTGGCTACAGAAAGGTCCAGAAGCAGTTCTCCAAGACTACCCTTACTGATAAAGGTGTTAAATGCTTCAACCTTTTGAGTAGGAAAGTATTCACTGTCTAGTCTCCAATTTACAGTTAAGTACCAGGCATTGCTAGCAAAATACAATTTCCTGAACTGTGCCAAATTTGCAGACTTTAAAGACAGACTTCCCCAGGTAGACAGGGCCCAGTTTCAAACCCTTATTGAGGAAGGCAGGCTAGTGGTGAAGACATCTGGAAGAGGGCACTTGGTTTGGGGGCTTTCATATAGACATTAACTCATCCCACAGAAGGTTATATATAGACATTCACCCATCCCACGGAAAGTTCCTCAGATTCCTCATTGGGGAGGACCACTTATAATTCAGAGTACTTCCATTTGGGCTAGCTGCAGCACTCAGAGGCTTCACAAAAGTCCTTTAAGCAGTGGCAGCTTGGATAAGACAAAACAGTTTCACCATCTTTCCATATCTTGGTGACTGGGTCCTGATGGGCAGATCCAGCAAGGAAGTCCAGTCAGCAATAGCATTCCTACTCCATCTTTTCTCTTCCTTAGGAGTCTGATTCAACCATGAAAAGTCTACTTTAACCCCTACAAGTTTGCTAGGAGGAACCCTGAATTCAACTACAGCAAGAGCCTATCTCCCCACCAAGAGATTCCATGTTATGAGTGATCTAATAAAACAGGTCACCCTCAGACCGTGGACCTCAGTCAGGGCTTGCCTTTCCCTTCCTCAGCCACATGGCCTCATGCACCCACATTATACTATTTGCCAGGTTCCATCTAAGCTGCCTATATACTTGGCATTAGTTCATCTACTCACCAGAAAAAGACAACATCAATGCCAAAGTAACAATTCCACCAAGGTTTTGGCTTCTCTTGCCTGGTGGACAAAGTTGGAGAAAGTTTGGGTGGGTATTCCTTTCCTCACACCTACACCTATAATCACAGATGTCTCCCTATGAGATTGTGGAGCTCATATGAACAATCACACTGCATAAGGCACCTTGGCCCCTTAAGAGGCCAGGATACTCATCAACTTACTGGAATTAAGAGCAGTCTGTCAGGCCTGCAATGCATTCCTCTCACTCATCTGATCCTGACATAGCCAAGTAATGTCAGACAATATGACTAATGTATTCTACATAAACAATAGTTGGGAACAAGATCTCCCCTGCCCCATGTGTAGGGACAGTTGACTTCTGGAACTGGTATCTCAGATATCACATAACTCTCTCAGCAGTATACTTACCAGGCATTCAGCACTCCCTAGCAGACAGTCTCAGCAAACATTTTTCAACAGACCAGGAATAGAAGATTAATGATCCTGTTCTCAATGAGATCTTCAACCAATGGAAACTTTGTCCTGGGATTGCTTTGCCTCACAAGGAAACAGTAAACTCACCCATGCTGCTCCAGAGCAGCTCTGGGACAAGGCTTGAAGAACAATGCCCTTCTGTTACCCTGCATTGACCACTTCAGGTACAGCTTCCCTCCCATCCCACTGATACTATAGTCCTGCAAAAGATCCCTCTTGACAGGGCTTGGGTCATGCTCATTGTGCCCAAATGGCAGAGGCAGTTCTGGTTCTTGGGCCTCCTGAGGATTTCATCCTGTCTGTATACCGACATCTGACCATTTCTGGATCTGCTGATGCAGCACAATGGCATGATCAAACGTTACAATTCAGGGCCACTCCAACTCAAGGCCTGGTATTTGGATGAAGTGCTCAAGTTAAATAGCAGTTCAATCCGCTCTCAACCAGCGCTGGAAGGATTCTACCAGGAAATATTATTCAGCCAAATGGAAACTTTTCTCCTTTTGGTCATGACAATAGTTATCTTCAGAGTCTGCTGGGGTCCCTGCTATCCTAGATTACCTATTTACCCTTAGGACATCAGGTTTCTCTATCAGTTCCCTATGGATCCATCTGGCAGCAATCAGTGCTTTTCCTCCTGTCACAGACCAACTTGTCTGCACTCATCCTGCAATGACTAGATTGCTGAATGAATTTATTAAATCTTTTTCACCGGTGGTGAAGCCAACACCTAAGTAGGCCCTCAACATTGCTTTTTCAGTTCCCACCAAACCTCCATTCAAACCATTAGCCACTTGCTCTATGTCCCATCTCTTGGTGAAAGTTGCCTTCCTAGTCACCATCACATCAGCCAGAAGAGTGACTGAACTGGCAATGCTCATGTCAGATATGCCATATGCCACCTTTTATAAAGAGGTGTCTCTTTGCCTCCACCCAAAAGTCACCCCTAAAGTAGTTTTATAGTTTCATGTGAATCAAATCATCCTCTTACTGGTATTTTTCCAAAACCACATGCTGCTGATAAGGCAAGAAGGCTTCACTCCCTAGACATCTGATGTGCACTGGCCTTTTATCTGCAGAGAACAAAAGCAATTAGAAAGACACCTAGACTTGTTGTTGCTTTGTGATCCCTTATTGCTAATGTGGTCCCTATTCTAATACCCAACCTCTGTCCCTTCTGCTGCGGATCATAGCCAGATTTGCAAATGAACTGGAGAAGCATCGGTCCACACTGTCCTTTATACTCTCAGCTTGGCGCATGAAGAGAACAACTGTGAATGTACAGTCCAACAGGCACTGCTTACTTACAATTTCTGGTGTGTGGTATGCATGCATACACAGGTGTGGTATATAGATAGGGCCCACACACTTCGAAGAACCACCAGTTTCAGGTAAGTAACCTTCATTTATGTTCCCAACAATCAGAATTTTTGTTCATTATTATTTTTTTCACTGCAAAAAAAGCTTCCTGTTTCTCTTTTACTGGCATCCTCCTCCTTGATCTGTGCTGGTTATACTGTTTTTGGAAAAGTACAAGCTTGTATCTTGAACTCTGATGTATTCACATCTTTGTGTATCAGTTTAACTCCCAGTAAAGTTTTTTAATGCATACCAAGCGCTGTTAGGCAATATTTTCCTGGGAAATTATATAGTCTTAAACATATTTCCCATTCACCATCTTTAATTAGCCTGACAGCCAGAATTGGCGGTGAACTCCTGTTCTTCCTTACCTTGCAGTTTCAATTTGCCACACAAATATCAACAAGTTTAATCAAGTATAACAATGTATACACTGCCAATATATCAGTGCTGGCAAACAGGATGAGCCTGCTAGAGAAAACATTTATGTGTAGGTAGGCACCTTGAATAGCTATGATTTCCTGGCAGTTATGCCTTTAAACTAGGATCAATCTAAGGGCTTGTCTACACTACTGGCCAGATCAACGGGCAGCAATCGTTTCAGTGGGGGTCAATTTATTGTGTCTAGTATAGCAGTACTCCACCTCAATGAGAAGCGCAAGGGGAATTGGTGGGAGTGCGTCTCCTGTCAATGCACTGCAGTGAAGACACCGCGGTAAGTAGATCTAAGTATGTCAACTTCAGCTACGTTATTCATGTAGCTGAAGTTGTGTAACTTAGATCGATCCCCCCTGTAGTGTAGACCAGCCCTAATTTGTGAGTGCTTGGGCATTATCTTAAGTTATTCATGTGTGTAGTTTTCCAGAAATCTCCATAGAGAGCTTTGGTTTTTCTTGTTCACAAGTGTTACTAGGAACAGTAACATTTCCAAATAAATACATTTCTATAGCAGATCAATCCATGACATTCCATTGTGCATGTAGACAGGAAATATAGGTGATGTTGGTTCTCCTAGCTCAGCCCTACAATACTCTTTCCCGCCCTCAGTAACAGCTGCACCCACTGTTACTTGTTAGCATTCCTTCTGTACTTGTTCCCAGCAGGCCAGAGAGCAGCCAAGACAACATTAATCTGGTTTTGGCTATGCTCAGGAGCCATTCTTTCTTTTGGGAAGGTACTCAAAAGCTCATGTCAGCTACACTACAAACTTCCCACATGAAGAGTAACATCTGCATTTATAGAAGCTTAATCTAAATAAAAATGTAAACAAAATCATCCTCCTGAGGTATCATTTGCTTGAAAATGACACAAAATAGAAAATAACATATTATTTCACCTACAAAACATTATAATTATAAAAATAATTGTAATGCATAAAATAATTATGCACATTATATATAAAAGGAGAAAAAAAGCAAAGCTCAATACCACCTAAGGTTGGTGGTGCTAACCATAGTCATCTCAGAGCCAGAGTTTGTATGGCAAAGAATGCCGGTAAAGCTTGTGGTCACCTTCAACTGTGACTTCTGCATGCAGTTATGTGAGAGTGCATCTCCCCACCTCAGGACATGTGCAGCAATGATTGGAACAAATCAGTAAAGAAGTCAAAGATACCATAATGTTAACAGGTATAAATACATTCTCTTTTTACATCTGTAAGATACAACTGTCTATATAAAGTATATCATATATTATACACACAACATGTGCCCCTACCCAACATTAAAATAATATTATTAAGGTTGCAAAGTCAAGCACTCAAAAATTTCAAAATGTGAGAATTAAGGTTGTCTGTGCAATCTTAACCCAGTCCCTTTATGCCTATGCATTATGCTACAGTCTTTCATTACATTATCACATACTATATTTTCAATTGGACCTCGGGCTCATTCAGTGCATAGGATAGACAGTGCTTTATCAATGAGCAGTTATTCAATAGTTATTTTCACTCCATTGTTCAATGTCTGGCTCTAGACCTTAAGTACTGCACACTATTCAAATCCTGCTCTGAAGACAAAATTATCATGGGAATATCTGTGGTGCTTATGACAATAATATCTGAGTGCTTCACAAACATTAATGAATTTGTTTTCACACCAGCCCTGTGAGATGGAGGTGTATGTGGGGGGTGGCATTATCCCCATTTCACAGATGAGGAACTGAGACACAAAGAGATTAAGGTCAAAATAATCCACTAGTTTGGGTGTCCACTTTGAGATGCCTAGTATGCCTGATTTTTCATACTACTTAGCATTATATAACAGTTAATATGTTCAAAGCACAGCTTACATTGACTTCAATTCCAGCTGTGAGTGCTCAGCCTTTCTATAAATAAGACCATGGGGGTCTCAAGTTGGGCACCTGTAGAACACAGAATTAGTGACCACCTATAAGAAGTTTGGTTTAAGTGATTTGCCCACCATTGCATAGAATCTTTTTGACAAGGCAGGGATAGAATCCAGTTCCTGAGGGGAGTATTCAACTGCCTTAAAAATGAGACCCTCCTTTTTCTTCCTGTAATTCCCTGCCTCATTCACTATAGACCTTCCAATTTCTGCAACAGCAGAAGCAGGGATCATGCATACAATAGCTACCTTTATTATGCGCATGGCTCCTCGTAAGATCTGCCTCCCTTTTCCCCTCACCTCTCCCAACTGCCCCAGTGGTTACCAGTCTCCTCTTCCAGACCCTGCCTCCCCCTCTGCTCCTCATATAATCACAGTCTTCTTTCCCTCACCACCTACTGGACCCTGTCTTGTTGTGTTTCTCTCCTGGGCTCCCACCGCCAGTCTTCTTTCCCAGCCAGTCCCAATCTCCCCACCTCAACCTCAACTCCTAGTCCCACTTTCCCTCTTCCCCATTCCAGCCTCCTTGTCTCAATCTGTTCCTGTAACCTGCCCCTCTCAGTCCTTCTCTTCTCCCTCAGCATTCCAATCAGGCAGCTTCCTCCTCCATGCTGCCTGGGCCCAGCAGAGAGGGCTTTGAGAACATATGTGAAACCAGCTCCTTGCTCTCAGTTCTAGTGCCTGGTCTGGCCTGCAGCAACCCAGAGCAGGGAAAATCCTGCTCAGGTGTGTTGGTGGTAGCAGCAGGGGCAACCCATATAGTACTCTTTGGTTAGGCAGGGGTGATATTGACAGTGCCCCACCTGCAGAGCTCTCTGCTTGGGAGTGATGTGGTGAGGCAGAACCTCCCTAATGACCTGTCTGTGAATGGGTGGAGTTTCCAAGACATCTTTTCGGTCAGGGACAGCCCCTCTCAGAGCCCTTTGCTGAAGGAGACTCAGTGATTCCTCTAGTTGGATGATGAGAAGTGGGCACTTCCCAACAGAGGCCTACTGCATGTAGGATAGAGTAACACCTTTCCCAGGACTGTCTGTTGAAGGGTGCGTGGTAAAGGTGGCACCCCACAGACTAAGGCCACCTTTGCTGTGGTGTTGTCAGTGCAGCCCTCCTCACCCAGCTGTCCAACTTGAATGAACATCAATCCTCAGTTTGGGGGAATGTTGCTAGAGCCCTCTGAATTGAGTGGTTGGGGGAACAGCCCTCTAGAGCTCTCTGTGTGAGTTGAAGATGTTGAAGGTAGCACTGCTCCCTCCATCTTCTGTTTGGAGTAGTCATAGAGCCACCTAACTGGGAGTATAGAGGTGTCTCCACGAAGCTTCTTAGTGAGGCCCCCTCTTCCCCTGAAGAGAAATTTTAGAGGAAGTGGTAGTGGGGAACAGAGGCCTCCTCCTTCCTTTGAGCATCCATTTGAATATCACTGGCTGATGTTAGGCACCATAGTCATGGACCTGGGAGGAGAGAGGCCTTGTCCTACCAGAAAATAAGTAGAGTGTTTGTGGTCATGTTCTACCAAACTCACTGAAGTACTGGGAACTACAGAAGCCTGAGCCAGCCTTTTGTGTTTTTGTCATATCACCTGAGAAGTGTGCCAGCTGCCAAGGCCTATCTCTGGTTGCCTGAAGACTAGCAGCTGTGGTGCCAGCTGAGGTGCCCCTTCACCTGGCCTAACCAAAGAGTGTGAGTTGGGATCAGCAGAGGTAGCGTCAGCCCCCAGCCTCCTGCCCATCAAGAGTTGTAGTGGTGGCAGCTCCCATCACAAGATTTACCTCTGCTGGGATGTGTCTGTGCCTGGAAATGGGCTGCTATGGTGGGTGTGGAGTGACAGGAATGAGCACTCCCCTCCTGGCTTTAGTAGGTGCCACTAATAGCTGCTGCTTCCTCTAAAACCTCTAGATCTTCTTCTGTCTGGAGCAGACTTTCTTGTACAGAGCCTGTCTGAATGATGTCAAAGTGATGTTATCACACTATCATGTGATATCCTGATTATTTTTAATACTTAATCCTGCTATGGCTACACCATTTACCCCTGAAAGAGTGCAATGTAAGAGTCTAATGTAGATATGCCCTGTATGTGAGCAATATATATTTAGAAGCATAATGTTTAGGTTGGAATGTCTAAATAGCAGTTTGTTATGAGCTTCTAATACCTGCAGTTAAAAGGATACTCCATGGCTAATCTAGCTCTGAGATTAGTTAATAATAAATACAATTTGTACAGCTAAATAAAATAATTTTTGGCCTGTTGGTTTGGTTATTATGCTGAGTTGGACTGAGGAGGGAATCATCATAATGAAACATTCACCCACCCTTTCATCTGTTTGTGGAAGCTCCTGAGAACTGAACATAAACATGCCTCCAAAATTATTCTGAATATCATTTGAACAGATCCATAATGCCTATGGCTTCATTCCATAGTCTTTCCTTCCCAACAGGATATGAAACATTCATTCATTGTGAATAGAGCCCTTAGAAATGGCAAAATATTTAAAGACCCCATGTAGCTAAATACCATACAGCAGAACCCAAAACTACAAAAGGAACATAATTTTAAACAGTTCACTACTTGGAAATCAACGAGAATGAAGTAATATGCATATATGTTTGTTTTTTTAATGAAATAACTTTTGCTATACATTGAAGTTATTACAGTGTATCCTTTCATTTTTCTGCCTCACTACAATTTACAAAATGGAATACAAATTATTATGTTGTAATAGTCAATAAAACCATCACAATTGAGGGGTTGAAGAGTAAAATGCATATTGGGAGGAGGAATAGTGTGCTAAATTGTTAAAGAAATTAACTGACTAATGCATATTTTCTCGTTACAGATAAAGCTGTGGTATGACAAGGTTGGTCATCAGTTGATAGTCACAATATTGGGAGCAAAGGATCTTCCTTCAAGGGAAGATGGGAGGCCAAGGAATCCTTATGTTAAAATTTACTTTCTTCCAGACAGAAGGTAGGGTCAAGGGAAAAGTAAGGGATATGTTAGTAGAAGTTAAAATAGATATTCAGATGGCATGCAGAGTTGAAAAGAGATTGCTAGCTAATACTGGTCATACATGAGATCTTATAGAATAGTCTTAAAGAATGGAATTTAGTGATTGAACATGTATAACAGTGAAGAACAGGTTTTACATTTCTTTGAATACTATTTTCTGTTGATAAAATAATCTAACAGAAGTTAATTTGATTAACTATTGGGTGGAAAACTAAAGATAAATCTGTCTGCATTGCATGAGGAGCTGTTGTTTGCAAATTCTGTTGTTAATATTTTAAGGCCATATTATCTGGTAGGTTATTCTTGTGTAGAAGACAGGAAATTCCACAGATATAGATTCATTGAATTTCTGACTGATAATTTCTTCAAGACATTCATTTTCCCCCCATCCCCGTCCCCGCATCCAAAAACCATGAGTCTCAAATTGTGATACTGACAAGTTAATGCTGATGAGGACCCAAACCTGTGACATACTGAGAACCCTCAGCTCTAACTGTAGGCCCTTCTCACTACACAGTATTGATATTAATTTACACCAGTAATCCCCATGGCATTTAGGAGAAGATGATGGTGTGAGGGGGCCTTTACCGCCCCTGCCCCCTTTTATCTCAGTGCTTGATTCTGTGAATGTAGTTGTTTCCATTGGGTCAGAAGGAAGAGGAACAGTTAGAGGAGTCCCTCTGATTGGAACTGCTCATCTGTGTTTCCTCTGCTCTTGTTGGCAGAGGGGAACATTTGGCTTTATTTTGTGGTATGTTGTGAAATATAGCAGAGGTTTGCTGTAAATTATGGAATCAGTATATGAAAAACTGATGGATGGAGCGATAGAATAATATGCATCTTTAAAATAAGTATTTTTACTGCATTTGTTTGTTATACTGTACATAAATGTTTCCCAGCCTGGAGATTCTGCCTTCCTATCCATCTCTCCTCAGCCCTGTCTGGGGCAGAGCCAGTTAACCTTAAATATTTAATTAGAAAGAATTGTCTAATCATGAACGGTGCTAAGTACCTTCAGTTTCCATTGATTTCAATAGGAATTGAGGGTCCTCAACTCCTTGCAAGATTGCCCTTTTCATCTTCACCATATTCAATATGGTAAAGTAACCTGAAATAGGATAAAATGGTGAAGTTAGCCGAAGAAGAATGGTTTATCCATTTTATGTCAACTTGGATACTGTGATATCTTTTATGCATTGCTGTATTTCAAAAGCTTTTTTACAAAAAGGTCCCGGTTAGGCCTCTTTACCTTAAAAGTTTTTAAACCATTGGCCTAATAAAATATACTGGTCTAGATCCTCAGCTCATGCAAATTGGCATAGTATCACTGAAGACAATGGAGTATGCAAAGATCTGCGCAAGCTGAGGTTCAGATTCATTGTTTTATTATATTTATCTTGTCCACTTTTTTGAAGATCAATATTCCCACCAATAATTTCTTTTTTCATAGGGTTAGATAATTAGAGCTTTTATCGTGCAATGAGATATGGGCAGAAAGACCCCTGTACCCTAGGTTGGAAATGGATGGTCAGGTGATGAAAAGAAGAAAAAAAATCCCCAAATATAATATAAAATAAATAGAAATATATTATTAAAATAAAATAATGTATAAAATACCAATAACGATATATTTTGGAATTTTACTATGATTTGGTAATGTTTTACAAGAAATACTTTGTGTTATTCTTTTTATTTTCTTTTATGTGAGGAGTATAGAATTTTTCCTTTAATTATTCCTGGTATTTCCTCTCATATATAAAAGAAACAGCAGTTTGTCTTATTGAATTAGTTTTCTTCTGACAGCCAAACTGCTTTTTCTCTCTGAAGAATAAATCTAGTAGGCTAAAATAAATCTCCTGTGCATGGAAAAGTAACCTGCTAGAGGAAAAGTGCAGTTAAACAACTCAAGCATTTAATTAGGTGAGCATGTGAAGCTCCGACTAAACAAATTTCAGTGGAAAAACATGTCCAATGTAACTTAGTTCTCTATGGTGAACAAATCTTGAGTGTTGAAATATGCAATTAAAATTCTTTTTTTTACCAATATGGATAAAATTCAATTACATAGTTAACATGTTGTTCCAACATCTATCTACCAGGAGTTTACAAATAACACAATTGTTATCCATATAATTAGTATGTTATACTTAGAGTGTTTGCAAATGTGCCAGTATCTTCATTATATTGTTAAAAATATATAAATTAGTACCAGGGCCGGCTCCAGGGTTTTTGCCGCCCCAAGCAGGAAAAAAAAAGAAGCCGCGATTGTGATCTGCAGCTCTACTGCTGCCGCTTCAGTCTTCGGTGGCAATTTAGCGGTTGGTCCTTCGCTCTGAGAGGGACCGAGGGACCCGCCGCTGAATTGCCGCTGAAAAGCCCAACGTGCCGCCATTCTCCATTGGCCACCCCAAGCACCTGCTTGCTGGGCTGGTGCCTGGAGCCAGCCCTGATTAGTACAGCAGTTGAATGATGCAAAAAATCCAGCAAGTTTTAAACTAATGAATTTTGTAAACACACTTCATGAATACAAAACTGTAAATTATGACCAGTCCCAGGGCCTAATCTTTTTTTCATCAGAAACTCCTTATTCTGATGTCCTTCTGGTTTATTGTTAGTCTTTCAAACTACACAGAAATTACCACTGGTCTAAGAGATCATGCATTTAACAAAATGCTTAGTACAGTGTAGTAGGTTTTGGAAGTCTTTAATGTTTAAATTGCTCTTTGCAGTGATAAAAACAAAAGAAGAACAAAAACAGTAAAGAAAACATTGGAACCCAAATGGAACCAAACATTCATTTATTCTCCGGTTCATCGGAGAGAATTTCGAGAACGAATGTTGGAGATTACTCTTTGGGACCAAGCACGAGTTCGTGAGGAAGAAAGTGAATTTTTAGGAGAGGTATTTGGAACTGTTTTGACTCTTCATAATCAATCAGTATTTTGGGGACTCTGTCAATAGTACATGGATGAGTGATGATTTCCTTGGCTCTTGTGAATAAAATATTTTTATCTGATGTAAAAAAAAAAAGCTGACACTTTTGCACGTATTTGACTGCTTAAGAGTAACTCTTCCTAAACGTTACCTGAAATTTATGATGTAATGTTGGTATCAGATACATTCTTTAATTGTTCTGTTTTAATAACAGCATGCATATAGTTTCAAAAAGTCATAGTATTTGAGGATTGTTGATAATGGTCCAAATTTGTCCCTGGCATAACTTTACTGAAGATGTTGAAATATGATTGTTTATTAATTTGTCCCAAGATGTTTAGATGCTGTTCAGATTGTCATTAAGTTGCTAAGGTTGCTATTAAAGCTAGAAGTGTTTGTCTTATTCGGTGTCAAGATTTGTTACAAGTACTATATTCATAAGTGTCGTGATGGCTCATTTTTGAGTGAATGCAAGAACTCTTTAATTTCAAATGTGTATGTTAACATTAAAAGAATGAATAGAATAAAATGTATAGAAATACCTATTTTAAAATAGTGTTCCACTGTAGCACCTGTGGTTGTTTCTTTTGTAGATTCTTATTGAGCTAGAGACAGCACTATTAGATGATGAACCTCACTGGTACAAACTTCAGACACATGATGTTTCCTCATTGCCACTTCCCCATCCCTCGCCATATTTGCCACGCAGACAGCTACATGGTGAAAGCCCTACACGGAGGTTACAAAGTAGGTTATTAAGATTACTAATGCCATGTGTATCTCATGTAAATTAGTGTGTACAGTATGTTACATTCTAAGCTAAAGCTTTGTAAAAGCAGAAGTTGAGATTGTGTGTTTGTTTTTCATTGCCATTAATCAGTGCCTTTTGATTGCCAATGAGCATCTGAAGTACTAACGCCGCATAGTGAATGACAATGCATTCTTTCTTAAAATATATGAGCCAAATCCTCAGCTGAAGGAAATTAATTTAATCAATGAAATTATGCCACTTTTCACCAGCTGAGGACCTTGTAATCTGCTTGTACACCCAAAGTGAAAGCACAGTAACTTTGTCTTCTAAACTTTTTTTAAAAAATGAAGCACAATGACTTGTATGTAACTTTGCATGTATTGAATTTAATACAATTGTTTATTACTGCCTTTTGATACTATCACTACAGTAAAAAGAGCATGTTCAACATTTTGTTAAATTCTGACAATTCTGAATTGTCAGACCATTTGCCATGCAAAAGTTTTTGTTTGATTTTGCAAGTAAAAGTGTGCTTCATAACTCTATTTTGCATAGTACAATATTAGAGGTCAGTGGTAGGTTGAAGTAAATAGCAGAAGTGTTAACAAAAGAACTTACGCTGAGTTGGTAGAGGAAAATGTAATTGGGTACTTAAGGCAGAAAATAAGTGGTATGACCAAATCTTGTTTAATCACCTTCTTTCTTTTTACCATTTAAATTATTTTACTGAGTCAAGTATCAGAGGGGTAGCCATGTTAGTCTGGATCTGTAAAAAGCGACACAGAGTCCAGTGGCACCTTATAGACTAACAGAAGTATTGGAGCATAAGCTTTCATGGGTGAATACCCACTTCATCAGACATATGTGGTCACTACATGTGTCTGACGAAGTGGATATTCATCCACGAAAGCTTATGCTCCAATACTTCCGTTAGTCTATAAGGTGTCACAGGACTCGTTGTCGCTTTTTATTGAGTCAGTGTTTCAAAGTTGTGCTTTGTGATTTACCCTTACATAATTTCTGTAGGCATTGTAAAATATCCTTTGTAAGTCCTATAGATATTTTTGTAAAAAAAATTGTAAATCAATTTATAAGATTTTTTTTGTTCACGTTCTCTCTCTCTCAATCTCTCCCTCCATGCACATATTTGCGTACCTTGAAAAGATAATTATTTTTTAAATTTTGTTTTTGACAGTGGAGCCCAAACAACGTTCAGTATATTATAAACGCCACATGGATTGTCCAGTAACTAAGCTCATAAACATAAGTATTTGTAATAGTTGTCTACTTTGAGTTGTGCAGCTGATTATAAGAGGGATTGGAATGCTCCATATCATAATATTCTGAAATTGATAAACTACTGCATCAAGTTGTGATACATAACTTTCTACCAGTGAGATTATCATTATACTTAGTCAGATTTTCTTTTTTTGACTGACAGGTGAGGCTCTCCTTTTCAATCCAGTATCCTTCTCAGTAGCTATGTTGTTGTTTTTGACAAATTCTTATGGTTTTTAACTATTTTGTTCCTTCTTCATTTCCTGCAGTTAATTTTTCTGTAAATTAAAAAAAAATTAAACTCAACTTTTTTGGTGTGCTAGAGTAGCTTTCTGTTTGGCATTTAGTTCATTTTTTCCCTAGCTTTCAGAAAAAAATTAAACCCTGAGTAGCAAGCCCATTTATTTTTAGCATTTGACATATGTACATTCAAATGTTGGCCATTGTGGATAACCATAACAGCTAATTGCTTTGTTTTGGGGATGTAACCATGCCTCCGTGGGTCACAACTGAGAATACCAAATTCAGGACAAACTGCTGAGAAATAGGGCAGATACACCCCAAAATTCAGGGCTGCCCGGGGGGGGAGGGGCAAGTGGGCCAATTTGCCCCAGACACCAGGCCCCACAGGGACCCCACGAGCTGCTCCGGGTTTTCAGCGGCACTTCTGCGGCGGGCCCTTTGCTTGCACCGGGTCTTCGGCAGCGCGTCCTTCAGTTCAGCGGAAGACTCGGAGCAAGTGAAGGACCCACCGCTGAAGTGCTGCCGATGCCTCGGAGTGCCGCCCAGTGAGTGCAAGTGCCGCAGGTGGCAGGAAAAAAAAAGCCATGATCGGCGGCACTTAGGCTGCTCTACCACCACCGCTTCATTCTTCGGCAGCAATTTGGCGACGGGTCCTTCCCTCCGAGAGGGACCCGCCGCTGAATTACCGCCAAAGGCTTGCCCCTGCTCCAGGCCCCCTGAATCCTCTGGGCGGCCCTGCCAAAATTGGCTGTTATTCTCCCTTAAGATATACCAAACCAGCAACAAAAGTAAACTTCTGTTTCACCACACTGGTTAACAAGATGTCAGAACAGCAGTTTCCTTAGACATTCCAGTCCTTGTATCACCACCAAAAACACTAGACTTCAAGATAAGTGGTTCTTTACAACCAATTTCATCAAATGAAAGGTTCTTCTTATCCCAAAGGATCAGCCACACGCTCAGGTCAATATATAACTCAGATCTTACCTAATAATCACGCTGTTGCCAATCTGTTATTATCTAAAATCTAAAGCTTTATTTATAAAAAGAAAGAAAGATGAGAGTTAAAATTGGTTAAAAGAATCAAATACATTCAATAATTGCAAAGTTTTGGTTCAGGCTTGTAGCAGTGATGGAATAAACTGCTGGCTTAAATCAAGTCTCTGTTTGCTTCCAAATCATTGGAAGGACCTCAGTCCCTTGGTTAGAATGCTCCCATTAGTATAAGTCCATAGTCCAGAGTTTTGAGCAGGAAAGAGGCAAAATGAAGATGTTTCCAGGACCTTTTATAGCTTCTGCCATGTTGAGGGAAATCCATTGTTTCAAACAAAGCCCTCAACACAGCTAGTGGAAAATAACAGGTAAGAGGTGGAGTTTGGAGTCACATGGTCAACTCACATGTCTATGCATGATTTTGCTTAGTCATATCAGGAAAGTCCATTAAGTGTAAATAGGTGTCTCCCATGGTACATTGTGAGTTAAGTGTTCCTCGATGAGCCACTTAATTTGAATATTTCCTTCAAGATATGCAGGCTAAATACCTTGTGGACATTACCCGAGGAGCAAACATTTGAAATCCAGGCATAGAGCCAATATTTATAACTTCAAATACAAAAATGATACATGCATACAAATAGCATAATCATATTCAGCAAATCATAGCCTTTCCATGGACACCTAACTTGACAACCTTTGTACAAGATTTGTTAAAAGTATATAACAGCGGTAGCAACAATGATCTACATGGTCATTTTTAATCAGATGATATCACGGGGAAGCTCATAATGATACTAGATTCAAGATGTGAGCAAATATATTGCCTTATACCTTCAGATCTAAGGGGTATATTCTGTATTCCTGGCCTCACCGGAACAATCTTGTAAGCCTGTATGAAAGCAAGTATGGAAAGCCTTATCAAAGGTTTCATGGTGTCAAATGTTTGCTCTGGTTGGAGGTCAGGACTTAGTGCAGAAATCCTTCTCCATTTCAATGTAGCTTTGACCCAGAGAAGTAGTTTAAAGCCAAAGAAGAAGTTTAAAGTGCTCATTATAATTGCTGGAACCTTCATACAGTTCTCTTTATGACACAAGGCTGTCTAAATTTCAGTAATAACATGTGTGTCCAAATTGAGATGAGAAGCCCACTCAGAAGAATTTCAGAATCATGATCCTTCTCGTAGTCCAAACTTCTCCTCACTGTCCTAGACTGTATGTACTTCAAGATTTTGAAAACTGGTGTCCCATAAATTAGTCCCAATTTAAATTGACATAGTTTTGCAAGCACAGAAATACAGAACAATGACTTTTGGAACTGAAATTCTCCAGATTTGGGACTGGGAAAATGTCCAAACTGAAATTTAGTATTCACTAGAAATTCTTATAGGAAAAGGACTATGTGATAACTAATACCATTGAGCAGTATTAAATCTCATGAGTTATCCCTGCATCAGGAATTGGAAAATTATATATTTCTTGAACTGGAGTATGCCTGAATTAAACTTATTTGCCACATCTCCAAGTTTAAAATTATCAGTATCAGTTTCTTGCAGAAGAAAGTGGGAGAGCCATGAGAGTGCTTAGGGAACAGACTTGCATATCCCTCTGACTTCACCAAGAAGAGAGTGTTTATATTCTACTAATAGCACCATAATGGTGAAGAAATAAATGGTTCCTGTTCTTTTTGTTGGAGGTTTCAACAGATGATTCAGCTAAACTGAAGGCCTTACCATGTCTTTTGACTTATGAAGGTCTTACTGAATGCTATGATAAAAAGTCTTCTGTATAATGGAATATGAATGCAGTTCTCAGATTATGGAACTTAATTTTGAGCAAAGAGATACTTGTAAAATCAAGTTTCTTAGACAGAAAATGTTATGTCTGGTGTCAGTGAATTCAACCTATAGGGCAACTGAGTTCCGAGCTTTAGTGACTATGATTTTATGAAGAGACAGTGATGTTGTGTTAGATATGCAGATACCTTCCAAGCTGGTCTCAGAGTTCCACCACAATCAGTCATTCTGTTTATATTTTTTCTATTTCCTAAGCTCTGTCCTGGTGTACTTCTACATGTGCAGACTTTTAAAAGTCCCCAGTGTTTGTTTTGGAGCAGACAAAATCGCTTAGAAAGTCAGTCCAGCTATCTTCTTTCATTTGGCACTTATTGCTTCAACTGTGTATTGCATAGTGAATCTTGCTTTCAACTACTGGGCTTACAAAAACTGTCTCCAGGTTGAGACAAAAGTTGTTCAACCCTCCCACTTTCTATTTGTATTTTGGAATGACACTAAGTACATTATTGTTAGTTTGTAAAATAAGAGCGGTCTTAGTTCATGTATACAAAAGTTGTTGCTGTTAGAATATCTTACTCCTCATTTTAAAAATATAGGTATTTTTACTGTATTAGAGGTACTGTAACTCTCTCAAAAAAGATTTTGAATTACAAGGATATTTGTTTTTCTTTTCATATGCAGACATATCTGGGCTTTATAGTCTCCAAATTAGTGTAGCTCTACCTTTAAAGGAAAGAAAATTACTTAATTTTTGTTCTTTGAAGGTAATATAAAAGAATCGCCTACACCCACCCACTTTCTTTTCTTGCTAGAGTCGGGGATATGGTATTTTACTTGTGGCACTTCCAATTCTCTTTTTAGCTTCAGTGAATTTTAGTGATCTTGAAAACTGCCAGATTGACAGAAGAATGAAGAATGCATTTCTGTATTTATGCACAGCCAGTGGTGTAGAGCAAGCTTTCCACAGTACCCCATATGCTGGTTTGCAGTGGCCAACTCTAGCAGAGAGTAGTTCAGTTTCCATACCCATTTATTCCTCGATTATTTCTGAATAGACAGATTTTGTGATACAGACATGTCCACTAAGAATTAGTCTATCATTGATTTTCACTTATGTCACTGAACATACAACAGATGGTAACAAGTTTCAGTCATCTCCAGGGGGAGGAGATGGAGCAGGGGCAGGCTCGGTCATTTGCTGCTGCTGGCGCCAAGCCTCCCGCTAACTTCCCAGGCTGCCCTAGACCCCGCCTCCTCCTGAAGCACGAGTACCCCTGAAGTGTTGTTGCCCCATTCCGTCCTATGGACGGGAGGCTCTGGGTCTGGGGCAGCCTGGAGGGTTAGCAGGGGGCCTGGCACTGGCAGCAGTGAGCAACTCAGACCCAGCCTGCCCCTGCTCCACCCCCTCCCTTCCCCCATTCCACCCCTTCCCTTGAGTGACGCCGGGAGCTGGCAGGATGGAGTGGGGCCGGGTCACTTGCTGCTGTTGGCACCAGGCCCTCCACTACCCGCCCCCCAGGCCACCCTCGATCCTGCATCCCCCTGAAGCGCGGGGCCCGCTGTGGTTACCCTGGTCCGTCCTATGGATGGGACGTCTCCCTTCTGGGCACCACCAAAAATTATATAAACCTGGTGCCCATGAATAGTCCATCTCACTGATCATAAGTGGATTTTAGGGCTAAATTTTTACTACAGGCTCAACCCAGCTTCCAATTATGCACCCTAAATCAGCTGTGCATAAAAAAATCCAGGCAATTCTATAGTGTAACTGGGGAGTTATTTGCATTATTTTCCTTCTGACAACTGATTGTAGGCACAAAATAATAGGTAATTAAAAAAATATTGGCATTTACCCCCTGTAGTTGATCATTATACTGTGGTATTTGTGACATTTCTCATACAGGATGTAGAAAATAACATAAATTCCATGGAAAAGTTAATAATTAAAGTAAGGTAAAGTAAATATTGTGGTATGGTATCACATTTATGCAATACAGCAGTTCAGACCAATGAGACTGAGACAACCAGTAGTTCTACAATTTAAACTCAAGAGGTTGAGAGGCAAGTCTTCTGTATTGTGGGCCTGCAAATCTGGAAGGTTTTTCCTCTCTGTGTTTCCCAGGGTACATATGTAGTATTCTTCACATTGAAAAGCAAGATATATTTGTTTCACATTTTACAATTATTTGCAGTTGTAGGTATGAGGAGTGGACAGTGTTTTATATTTGAGTCATGTGAGCTGATATTGAGTAGTGGGTGAAGGTGTAAGATTATTGAATATTTTGAGGCACTAATTCTGTACTAATTCTGCTTTGTTTATAGAGACATATACCCTTTGTTTATTAAAACGTGTTTCAGATATTTTTTAAATAATTGAATTATTGTTTATTTTTACTTAGTGTTAAAAAACCAACAGATTCAATTCTTACAGCTTTAGAACCACACTCTTCCCTGAATTATTGATCTGTTAACCACAGAGTGTGGGTTGACAACATTGATAATGGTGAGATGCCAAAAAAGAAAAATATGTACAAAACAGAATTTTTCAGTCCCTCTGGAACACACCTTCTCTAGCACTTTCACAGCAGTGGAAACCTGCAGACATAAAGATACGTAATATGGCTGAGATCCTGAAGGAGAAAAGTTTTAGATTCTGAGCACTTTCACTAAGGGGAAAAATGAATTCATGTCAAACTGTGATCTTCAAAGAAAAACTTAGCAGTTTTCAGAAATAACAGCATTTGGAATTAACTGTGAGAACCAACAAATAATGGACAAACTGCATTATCCTGAAAAGATGAAAGTGAATGTAACTGCCAAAACAATTAAAAAGCAGTATCTAGAAAGTCAAATTAGAGTCCTTAAAATATCTGAAAATAAGAAAATTCCTAACTGGTTTTATTACATGAAGAATCTTATATTGTTTGTTCTTAGAATTAATGTCAGTGTGGACCTCATTTACCAACCTATATAATTCCAAAGTGAGATACTGAAAAGAACTCTGGTAAGAGAGAAATTGTGGTCGTCAGCATTTCGGGACAAAGACTGAATGCAGCATATGCAACAAAAGAAATCTCCATATAGTATAGGAAAACAAAACATTTCTTTCCCAAATTTAGCCTGATTAATTTGGATGAGAAGAAAAAAATTGGTATCCCTAAAAAAAGGATACGAGGGTATACATTCTGCAGTACTCTTCATGGCTAAGTGTTGTACAGTTTACCAGGAGGCAGGTTATCTTTTCTGGAGCTAAGCTTCAAATTTTAAATTACTAGAAACCTTCAGGTCCAACCAGAAACATGGGGAATTTAACAAACTAGAAGACTCCGTTCACAGGTAACTAATCTAAAGAAGTTTCCTCTGTTAATTAATTTCACTGACTGGATTGGAGATCTTGGATTCAGTTCTTTGGAGTGTAGAGGCAATGCTTTCTCTCTATCTTCAGCAAAGTGGGGATGAATGGAATTTTATAATGAAGATTCAAGCCATCCCTCCTATTGCGCCGTAATGTTGAAGTTTGCAAATCAGTAGTGTTGCAACTTGTGAAAAACAGGAGACTTGATTGTTATTGCTGAAATTTGAAAAGTTTAATAATAACTGAGATAAGTATTGCAACAAGTTTGCGATTTTACCCTGTGAAAACAGGGCTATTGTACATGTAGGCCCTGATCCTGCAATGAGATCCATGCTGGCAGAAACCCCATTGACTTCACTGGGATTCTGCACAGGCAGATGTCTGCTCACGTACATCTCACTGCTGGATCAGGACCTTACATATCATCTTTCCTGTACTGTGAATATGGAAAGCCAATAAAATAATTTTAAATCAATGCCACCACCATCAAATTTAAGTAGAGGTAATTATAACCATTCTATCTCACCAGTCAGTAGCCATGGGACACTTAATGGAGAGGCATATGACTTTTTAATATTATAATATGGAGCATTTTACGTGCATTTTACATGCAGTAGCACAGACCCACAAGTGGAGAATATATTACAGATATTTAACTCTAGTGAGCAAGAACAACTTTTTTCTTTCATGCTTTTTACATAATTTCCCCCTTTCTTTTGTGGAACACAGGCCTTGGGCATGTTATCTTGGTTTGCATGTATGAATGTTTTGTTCATAGGATATTAATATCAATACCAGTATTATATTCTTATTATACATGGATGAGTTATTAAATCCTTTAACCAAAAGGTATTTAACATGATACAGGGGTGTTTGAGAGCCTTTAAACTACCAATATTTTTCCTTCTGAAAGGACAACTGTTTAGGCTATGAATTTTCTACTGTTTTGGATAATTAAAAAGAGGCTACAGTGAAGTGTGATTGAACCACAAAAACATTTGAAGGCCCAGCAAAAATTTCCAAAAGCAGTGAAAGGGAATTAGGGTATTTTTATAGTTCTCTAGGTCTGGCTACTTTATATAATCAAGTTCGTAAACTATTCTCCTCCCATAGTAATTTCATTCTGATTCAAGAGGGCCAAAAATGGAAATCACAAGAGAAAAAAAAATGTTTTCATAGCAAATTAAACCATTTGGAGGCAAACTTTACTTTGCTAAACACCATATAAATAGCAGATTAAGTTGTCTTTTAAAAAAGGTTTAAAAGTTTCTGGTTCCAGAAGGGGGCATTCTGTTCAGACTCTTGATATAATGATTATGCATAATAAACTATCATATATAATTTTATAATAATTTCTGGAAAAATGTTTAAAAGTTTAATTATTCTAATGTTACAGTTTCTATCTTGTAACCATGTAAAGGCAAAGGCGGCTGCTCAATAGTCATAGGCTGCAATATTGCAATGATCTCCACATGGGCATAGGCCTGTGCCTTCCAGGAGATCTGCCTCTGTACAGCTCTTTGCAGAACTAAAGCCTTAGAAAGTCCATTCCTCTGTAATTACATCAAGGAACTGTGGTCCAGATTCACAAAAGTATTTAGGTGCCTAATTCTCTGCTGAAGGAATCAGCGAATACAGTGATTATAGGTCCCTGGAAACTATATTGTCTAGAAGAAAGAGAAGAGGGCTCTTTTAATTGCCACAAGAGAATGCTGCTGATAATATTCTGCTGGAGATGCCTTCAATTCGAAAGCACTGCACAATCACTTAAGGATAGTAATTTATTGTTTTATTATATTAAAATTCACATCACTGAATATTATTTGAACGACTGGTTGCCATTAAAAGTAAACATTTATTCACAGTTATAGTTCAGAATAGGCAACAACTGGAGTATCTTTGCCAACATTGTTCAGTTACTGGGAATAAAAGTTGACTTTCTATTGGTGACCAAAGTATCATTGTTGTGGTTTAATTTCAGCTAATTACTGTGGTTTTCCTCTTTTATATTTAATTTACTTTGAAGTAAATACCTTTATGGAAATCTTTAAGCATTAATATGGCCAGCCATAACTCCTCCACTCTAAATAGAAAAGTGATTGCAAATTCACAGGTTCTAAGCATCCCTGTTACATGTATAGATTTCATGTATTTTTTCATGACATCACTTCATTTTAATATTTGTTTTGCAGATAAAGGCTTATATTCATATAATTCAGGTAAATTTTCAGCATGCCTGAAGTGTTTATTGCTTGCATATATATGCACAGTTTAAGTTGACATTTTATTGATGTGCTTATGCTACGTACTGTGCATATTTTAAATTGCTAAAGAGTTCCTTGGCTTTCCTGTGTGCTTTTCAGTCATGTCCTTTGTACTGGCTTTATTTTTTCAACATCTTAGTATTGGGAACACCTTGCTGAAATTCCAGTGACTTTGAAAGTATAATATTTGTTTTGCCTGTTTCTATTTGAGGGGAGATAGAGATTTGATAGATAAGTTGTAGTATGCTTTACTAATTATACTGAGGAAATATTAAGTTATTTTGGTCAGAGATTTATTAAAATTGAAAACTTGTACTGAAGCTGCTTTGTAAACTGTTTTAAATAGTTAAAGAATGCAGAAATGTGGTAAGTAAGATACTGTTAATATCAGCATAAGTGTCTTTGTATATAGTTATATTATACCGTCCCAGTTGCAAATCATTTTGCTATATCTGAGAGAGAAAAGTGATGCTCTTAGCTTTCCTTAATTAAATATGAATAACCCAATAATGTAAAGCCTTCCGAATACAAACTTTAATTCTATCACACATTTCATGTGGGACTTTTCCAGGTCAAACAGTTTTAATTACATGAACCTCACTTAGATTTGGTTCACCTAATTATATTTTAATTATGTTTAATAAATGTAATACTAAGAAATTAAAGCTAATACTATGCCCACAAAAATCTCTTCAGCCACTGATACTCAGGGCCTGAATGAAACTGAGAGAGCGAGCTGCATGGTAGTCAGTTGTAGCTTCCTAAGTCTAAGGCTGTTTCTGTTTCAAGCGTGGCATAAATTAGAATAATTTAGGGGCTGCACTAAACTAGACCAAGGGGCTTGTAGCAGGGTGAGGACTCACTGCTGTGGCACCTACTGCTGGTCGTCCAGGGAATTAGCTCACCATCCTCTGGAGCGCCCTCTGCAGGCCAGTGTCTCGCCTTGCCGCTGGCCCTCGTGTCCCTCTCAGACCCCGGTGCCCCTCTACATCAGGGTTTCTGCCCCTTCAGTACCTGCAGTCTCTCAGGGTCTCCCCTCCCCGGGGAACCCCCAACCCCCTATCCCCACCTTGCCTCAGTCTTTGGCTACTGCCAGTCACCATCTAGCCCCCGCTCACTGGGGTGGACTGCAGTATAATTGCCACTCACCATCGGCAAATGGGTTTGGAACGGCTGCCTCCGCCTACCCTTGGGATGCCCCTCTGCAACCCCAGTACTCTTCTTGGCCTTTAGGCAGGCCTGAAGTCTGGGGGTTTTCCAGGGTGGAGCTCTCCAGCTGCTCTGACCTTTCCCCAGCCCTGCTCCAGTCTAGGTGCCCTGCTCAGCTCCCAGCAGCCAGGCCCGTCCCTCTCAACATCCAGAGAGAGACTCTCTAGCTCCAGCCTAGCAGCCCCTTTATAGGGCCAGCTGCGGCCTGATTGGGGTGTGGCCCAGCTGCGGCTGCTTCCCCAGTCAGCCCAGGCTTACTGGTTCCCCACCACAGCGCTCTCACAGGGCTTTTTTAAGCCCTTCTGGGCAGAAGTGGGGTTACTGCCCCGCTACAGGACTACATTCACTTCTCCTCATCATCATCACGTGTAAGACTGCCTATAGGGGCCCAATCTGGTAGGCAAACTCTGAGTCCACTTACCAGATCATGCTCCGCAGGCAAGTTAGGCAGAGGGACACGTCTTCCCCTGGTTCTTGCATTGCTCTGGGGCTTACATGTTGGGATACCTGGTGTGGAGCTGCTCTGCACATGATCAGAGACAGAAACATAGATGCCTTGGGAACTTTATTGCAAACATTTAGGTGCCAAGCAAGCTTAGGCACCTCCAGGGTTTTGTGGAAGCCAAGGAGGCGGGGGAGGTCTGGTGATTCCCAGTGGGACCTGAATCTTGGATTTAGGTGCCTAAGTCCTTTTGTGAATCCAGCCCCACCAAAAGGCCATCTACCATCTTGAGATAGCTCTAACCACTGGACAATATGTTATTCTGATGTCTGTCTTAGGCTGTCCTGTTGAATGTGTTCCACTTTGTATATGTAATTAAATATACACTGGGCCTGAGACAGTGAGAAATGAGTCCATAGTCCAGTGGTTAAGGCACTCACCTGAGAGGTGGTAAACCTGGGAGATGTCTGAGCTACCTTGCATGTAAAAGCAATATCTCCCTGGGATATTGATGACAGAACTATGCACAGGTCTCTACATCACTGTCTAATATCTGGTCCAATGTGGAAAGTAGTTTCAGGAGGTCTTCCAGAATTCTCTGCCTGCTAAAGCTGTCTGTCTTCAAAACATTTATAAATACGGAGTGTTTCATTCATGATTTGGAAGAGGCTGGATAGCCATTTGTCTTGGATGGTTTAGACATAACAAACCCTGCATGTTGGCATTGGGAAGAGGGGTGGGGGTGGAGAGGTTAGACTAGATGACCCTTGTGATCCCTTCTAACCCTGTGATTCTATGTAAAATGGCATGCACTATGTGCCAGGGGGACACATCCTCTTCATTGGATCCCCAATCTGGCTATACGCCCCTGATTCTATTACAATAGGGTTCTTCCTACTATGGAAGAGGGGGCTAGGATCCACTCTAAGAGATATGTAAATAATCTCCATTCCCCTGAGTAGTGATTCTTCTGAGTCTCTGTGTCCCTTTCCTACCCATCAGAAACCTTGGACACATGACAAGGACTGGTGGCAAGTAGGTTAAGTCTCATAGCTAGTGACCTATTAGATGATTGCAAACAGCCTGAGCTGACACACAGTTGTGAGCATGTAATCATTTGTTAATATGTATTACTACAGAATGCTAAAAAATACAGATTGCTTTGTCCTCATTTCAAAAAGTACATTCTCTTTTATGAATGCGTTAGTATCACCCACATGTTAGTATACAGATTTTAACACTCCAATATCAGCAGTAAAACTGGTTGGGCAGAGCATGCACCCCTCCTGTACTTACAAGATGCCAAAGAAGAAAGAGATAAGTGTGTGTAAGTAAAATTAAGCCAAACAGGGGCTAACACATTTATTTGTCATACATGACCTACATTTTAGGTCTAATTATGAATTTAGAATCTGCTTTTGCCAACTAAGCTCTAGCTATTTTAACAAGTGTTGTGCTTGCTGTGGTAACATTAAAATACCTCTTTTCCTCTGAATTTTCACAGCTATAATTTGTCTTGCAGGATGCAAACTATGCATATGAACCTACTAAGCCCTAATAATGATTATCATTACCTTTTAGAAAATGTAGCATTCATTTAACATAATAGCTATAGTTCATCTTCCAAGTGTTTATATATGAGTTTAGCCATATTGCAAACAAGCACAAACATATGCAAACATAGCATAACTTCAGTCATTTGCAGCTGGATTTCATTCTTTCACTTTTGAACTATTATTTATCGATTTAGAGGAAAATAGTTAATGTGCCACTAATTAATAACCATTACAATAATGTACATATCTTTCTGTTCCAAGGATCCTGTACTGATTCTCCTTGTATTTATCTATGTATTTTTGCCAAGTTGTGTAGTCTGAAATACATTTCATTTGGTTATTATTATCACCTGAGCAGCTCAGACTTACAGTAATAACACTGATATGTTTGTGACAATTATTTTTCTGCAGGGTCCAAAAGAATCAGTGATAGTGAAGTCTCTGACTATGACTGTGATGATGGAATTGGTGTAGTTTCAGGTATGAATTTCTAAATACATTCTTCTAGTTTCAGTAAAGAGCTTTTTTATTTATCATGTACTAATTTAATATTGCTTTTCTCCTGGTAAAAAATAAATCAGCACAAATACCCAGGATGCTGTGAGCTAGCTTTTCTTAACGCATTAACTACAAAGATGACTTGTAAAGGGGAAAAGCAATGACCCCTTTTCCTTTTTGGCTTCTTTATAATGTATTTTGTCCAGAAAAATGAAAAAAGAGTTTTATTTTGTTGTGTTTTCTTTTTAACTCAGAATTCAGGTCTTATGTTATCTGGAAGACTCTATGGTGAAATAGTGAGAACACTGGAGTCAAGGACTCAGAAAGCTGAGCATTTGAGAGGGGAAGGGAATTTTAGCCATATATTTTAAAAAGTCTATTTGTTTTGTTAACAGATATTTAATTTCAGTGCTTCATGAGTATTTAAGACAAGAAATGTTATTGGCAAAGATCCCACACCCCGCCTCTTCTAATAAGATGCAAAGCGCTCGCAATAAACAACTCTGAGTTCTACAAGACATCCATCAGTAAAACCAGAAGAGACTACATTTTGCATTTCTGGATATTTCTAAGTTAATAAATAGAAAAAAATAACAATTGTTTTTATCAAGAAAAAATAACAGTAATAAAACCCATACACTATCCTTTTGGGTCTTTAAACATTCCACAGAGAAAAGAAAAGGGACATCCTGTGACAGGAAGAAGTCCTTATGCCAGTCATGTTTAACTCTTTCTTTTACAAGAGGCACCATTCTGGACTGGGGTGTGCTTCGTAGTTGTCTGGATTGTTAGCTCAGTCCACAACATTTCTAGTTTTTTTCACACCCAGTTCTCCCTTTTTCTGGCAGCCCACCTTTGGCCCCATATCTATCACTACCTTATGGTTGTAGGCCTTGTCTACAGTGGAGAAAGGAATTATGTTAGAAACCATTATTAACTAACACATCTAACTAACAGAATGTAAAACACAACTTAGTACCTAGTGTACTAATGTGTTCACTAATTATGAGTAACTTGAGGATCCGCACTACCATAACCAGAGAATACATTTTAAAACTTGCCCTTGTCAACACTAGTTGCTACACATCATATTAGTTAACACATTTCTAACATGATGCATCTTCCTGGTCTAGACAAGCCCTAAGAGGGAATTCTGCTGCATAGTAGACACAACCAGCTAGCAGTTGTGCCTTTGAAGAAGCATATTTGATGGTTTGATGGATTGCAGCTGAGATATGGTTCCATATGGCTGGCTGCTTTTGTAACTTTTGTCTCCCGGCTCCAATTCTGTCTCCTCAGAGGGGATTTCATTCTGGTTTCTTTGCCTCCATGGTCAGGCATCAAACAGACAGCCCAACCTCCATAGCAAGCACCAGGCCTGAGCCAAGGTTCCTGGGACAAGGTTCACAAAACTGTGTACAAGGAGGTGATCTGAAAATGCTTGGTGTCATCCCAGTTTAATTACACCATAATTCATTTAAATTCAGCTTTCCAGGATGCAGCCAGTCATTGTCCCCCACCGCCCCCATAAGGCTCTGTATGCTTGAGAGTACAGGAAGGATAGTTGTAGGGTACTCCTCCTCACCCTGCAAGGTGTTCTTTAGGAGTTCTTTCACCCTTCTCCTTGCCTGGCACCATTTTCAGTGGCCAAAGAGGGCATAGGTTTCCTCTGCCCTAAGCATGTTTCCCAGACCACAAGGAAACTATGGAGCAATCCTGGGAGAATCATGACTTGAAGCTAGCTTTTCTTGATTCCTCCTTGGGCCTGGTGACTTTTTCCTCTCTTATGCTTACCAATAATCTTATGGGCAGAAGAATTTTATGAAAAGCAAAATTCCAAGCTGAACAGTGCCCTATAGCCAGCTCCTTATAGGAGAGAAGCTATTTAGGGAAGAGCAAACCCTGTAGACTGTCCAGGGTGAGAAAAATTCTGTTCTAGAATGACCAAAATATCATATTCCTCCTTCTAGCATAAAGAACACTCAAGTTGCTGTTAGTTTCCCTTCAAGTCTCACTAAAGACCAAGGTTCCAAATATCTCACCATGAAATAGTTCTCAGTGTAAGCAGTCAGAATGAGCTCTACCCTCACATCTGGTGGTGAGTTGTGGAAAAGGATTTCAGGGGCTGATTTTATTTGCATGATGGAACTGCTTGCCCAAATGGTCACTTTGGCTGCTGTGGGATCCCCAGTCTCTTTGTTATTGGGGCAGGAGTAATAAGGTGTTGTTATCCTGGTTATGTGAATCAAGGACAGTAGAACTATACTTGGCATTTTATGATGGAGGGACTTGCCCTCAACTAAGTAGCACTCACTAGGCAAGGGACATGGGTTCCAAAGCCCAGTGAACTGAGAGAGGCTGGAGGCAGGTATGTGTACCTGGTAGTGTGGGCCCCTAAACACCACTTTGACCCCTCCTCTCTCCACTGTGTAATAACAGAGTTAATTTTGAATCCATTCAGAGTCTTATTACATGCTGCAGCGCTGAAATCACTGATATCTAGGTCTAAGCATTAGACCTACTTTGGGCTAGTGGTTCTGAGTGCACCAGCTCTGGGGCTCCCCTACTAACTGAGAGCTGAAATCACTAAAGAGCTGATGTTACTAAGAGCTGAAATCACTGAGAGCTGTGTTAAGAGTGTGTTGGAGGTGTGGGGGGAGGTAAACTCTGCAAATGAACTTCTGAACTCTGGTGCTGCACTGACCAAGGACAGAAACTGTGGGTGGGGTGACTGTTGGGTTGCTGGACTTAAGACCCTGAGGGGAAAAGGACACTGCCAAACTAACTTGGGGGTGGGTCTTCTGCTCATGGTTTGTGTTATGAATCCTGTTTGTGGTGGGTCCCCAGCATAATGCCGCATTGTTTCCCTCCTTTATTAAAAGGCTTTTGCTACACTGAGACTCTGTGCTTGCGAGAGGGGAAGTATTGCCTCTTAGAGGTACCCAGGGGAGCGGTATGTAATTGTCCCAGTTCTCTGGGTGGGGGCTTGATCCAGTTTTGCATTGTGTTATTGAAACGTAACTCCTAAATACTGAACACAGCCCTTGTTGCTGCCAACTCTGACGCGCAGAAGGGTTACATCACGAACAAATCAAAATTGCAAGAGTTTGCAAACCAAGCCATGGAGAGCTTTGGATCCCAGGGCTCTGAAACGTCCTCTTTTCCTTTCAAGAAAAGTTTTCCACTTCCCTTCTTCAGACAGCACTTGGTACAGATCTCAGAAGACCATTAGGTTCATTTGGTGAGTTCTTTAGATTAGTTTGTGGATTTAGTGAATATCCAGGTCTCTGTCTGGCCCTCTCATCTCTCTAGCTAGAAAACAGTGAGGAGAGGATGTTTCTGGCATATTCAAGCCATAAAAGATTTTTCTACTGCCTTGGTTGCATTGTAATTGGGGCTGGTTGTGTGGGTGAGAAAGGTATAATGTTCCTGTGGCCTTGAAAAATCTATTTAATTGCCTCTCTTTTTCAGTACTACTGTCACGCTGTACTTTTTTAAAAATGTATTCCTTGTTGCCTTGTCTCATCATCCACATACATCTCTCATTTAAATTTCTTATCCTCAGTTTGCAAACTCATCACAGTGTCATCTTTATTTAAATATTTGCCTTCATTTCATCAAGTGTTACCTCTCAATTTTTTCTTTTTTTCCTCCTTATCCCAATGTTTTCATTTTGTGTTCTTGGTTTTTATTTAACAGCAGGTTTTATTTAGCATGACAGCTCACTTTGCTCTTTGTTCCTTCTGTCATATAAATACTATATTACCTCAAATAAGTTTGCTAACATCTGTCAAGTATTTGTCTTGACCCTTTCCATGGCCATTCTTGCTTATTTAAAGTATTGCACATGCAACCTAAACCCCCCAGAAACCTTTAGGCTTTGACTCATCATGTTTCGGTACTTATGCTTAAGAAATAGTTACACTTGTCTGTCCTCCATATGGATGATTTTTCTTGGCCTACTGTACAATCCAATTTCCATTTGGCAAGACATTCTTCCACCTTTTAAGGACAAGAGCCTCCTATGGGTTGCTCTATATTTCATTTTTATTCAGATTTCATATGTGAACATGAGAAAATGCATGAGGCACCTTGTTGAGTCCATTATGCGTCTACTTATTTTCTACCAAATGACAGTTGGTCTTTATCTACTGTTGTTACTCCTTATATCATTTTAGATGCACTTCTTTAGCCATACCCACCTCTTAATATTTGTGTACCCTGTTACTGGTCTCATAAAATCATGGCACCTTGTGAGTTACTTCTATCAGTCTGGCTAAACTGCTTGTGACTAGAAATCAGATATTGGCATGGGACGCTCTTAAAGCAATTTTTAGTGCACATATGTAAACAAAATTATATCCATTCATATGTGCTTGAAAATGAAATGGCAGGAACCTTACAAATGATAATTCCTTGAAGTGCCTTTTTAACGCCTTTTTCAATATGTTCACAAATGCTGATTATGCCTCTCCCTATGGTAGTTTGAGCCACATATTTAATTACACACTCTGTAAAGAAATGACTCTTAAACTCCCTTTATATCTGATCCTTTCTTAGTTTCCTGCCCTCTCTAGCTTTTGAGCATTATGAACTTCAAAGATATCTGGTGAGAGCTGTTTACAAAGGTGTCTCTTTTGTTGCTTTGCACTTGTAGTCATATTTAGACAAATAAGTATTCTTCAGTTTATTAAGGAAAGTGTTGTTTTATCCTGTACCTCGACAAGGCAAGCATACCTTTCATAACAATAAAAAAAAATAGTTATAAATCAGACTAGGAAAAATTACTGCACTTCAGAAATCTTTTTCAAATTACTTTTTCTGCCTATTTATCTATTCTGGGCTACCTTTCCCAGAGAGGGCTACAGCAATTAAAATAACAAATGTTGTTATAGTGCTTTTTGATAAATTTTCCCCTTCATATGCAATACATACAATATAGAGTTCATGCTTGGGAAACTAGAAATACTGGGCCAGATTCTCTGCTGCATCCAGTCTCTGCTGGGTGCAGTGTGGGAGTAGTTACCGAGAAGGCACTTGCAACTCCCTGATTTTCAGATTAGCTGTACATTGGCCCCGGTGTAGTTCAGAGCAGTCCTAAACTACACCAATTGATATTGGCCCTCAAGGAGCTGACTGGCATCAGACAATAGCTAGCGCATAGGAACATCTTGCCAGGCCCCTCCTGTCTCTAGAAAAATTCCTATGCAAGGCAGAGATGGCAGAGAGGGTAGTAAAGGAGCCCTCTGTGCCTAATGTACATCAGCTGAAGTCTCTTCAATGGCAGGAAATTCTTGAGCTGAGGAGATTTGTCTTGTTTCTGGCTCTTTTGTGACATCAGAGTGCGGCAAAGAAGCCAGATTGCAAAAGGGAATCTGGACCATTTATGTGTGTTTCTCTCTCCACATCTGTATAATGTTTTTATTGGATAATATCAATATAATGCCTTTTAAATTGTGTTCTTCCTAAAAGAATATGAGAGTGCTTTATAATAAGATACTATTTAAATTATCCTAATATGAAAACTGATTGAATGAAAAGCTAATACATTTTTCTTTAGCCCTATTTTAAATGCCAAATCTGACTGGCATTGCAATTAGAAATATTAAGTAAGTTCAAAAAATTGTGGCACATGGTTGCTAAAGAGCATCCCCCCCATGGTATTTTACAGTAGGTTATATTTTGGATTAGGTAAATAACCTGCTTATGGAGGTCAGAATCAAGAAACAGGGACAAAAGATGTATAATGGCTCTCAGCTATTAAGTGGCTTATAAATGTTTTAAACTCTATAATCAATACTACAGAATTTTATGGGGTACAAGTGAAAGACAAGGTACATTTTGAACATCTGTGTTCTGGACACTTTATATTCAGGAATTCCTGCAAGTAAAGGATTGCGTTAGTCCAGTGTTGAGAAGACAGCAGCATTTATCAGTGACTGCCCTAAGCATTTCTCACGGTGTAAAAGATAATGAGATGCTTGAGGAGCAAAATGAGAATACAAATGAGGTATTACTCAGCAGGTGTTCAGAACCATCTAGATTAGAAAAAGTAAGAACATGTAAAGCTCTTCTCTAGCTCACAAAACTACTCTGTTTCCAAAAGAAACGAAAACCACTTTTTTCTCTTTTCCTCACTTTTTGAAACACCTATGTTGTCCTTTTGTTCAAAAAAATGGCTTTCTTTCTTTTTGACATTGCAACTGTTGGGATTTTGTGGTTCCCGGTAATAACCAAATGAATCAGATGCCGGGCAGAATCAAGGGTCTTCAATACTTCATTCAATTCAATTCAACAAGACTTTATTCAATGTGCACAAAGGGAGAGCCCCGGTACAAAAATCAGCCAGACTCCCTTCAACAAGGAGCCCCTCCCGTTGCTATTTTATAGCACATGGCAGTTACATAACAAGTTACATAACATAAACATCTAGCCAATCATACTTAACTTTCCATATATGGATTTGTTCATCACATGCTTATACTTCTCCACTCCACTCACCCCCGTCCCCTTGGCCTTTTCTAGAATGTTCCTAGGGTGGTGAGCCACAGCATGCTTCTTTATGCATAGGTACCTTCTAAATCAAACATTTTGTTTAAAATGAACCCAAGCATACCCTTCACATCCTTCTCTGTAATTGAAGCTAAAGGCTGATTTTCTAGTAGCGTCTGATTTTCAGTAGTTATCTTAGACATTTTAAATTGCTCACAATGAGGTCTGAATTTTCATATGTGGGTTCTGTAGGGAAATTACTTTGCAGATGTAAAACACTAGAGTACTTTGGTCCATGCTTGAAACCAAGTGGAGTTTGAAAGTTATTTTAAAGCAAAATATAAATGTACAGAATGGGTGCACTCAGAAAGCCCAATAATTACCAAGACAAACATTCGCCTAATTCCTAAAGTCTATGTCCATAATCTAATACTGTTCTATGTGAATTCTTGGCTGGTCTCGACGGAGGTAACTCACCTCTGTGTAAAGGGCCAGTCCAAGGCCTATATCCCACTTAACCAACCAAAATACTTCTGAAGTGAAACGTAAATGGTGCAGAGGTCATATGCTGGCCTTTTATACTGGTGTGAGTTTCATTTTATATTCTTCATATGAAACAAGGGTGACTTTTAAATGTCTTTCATTCATAACTCTAAAAATGCAGTTATTAACACAGTATATGTTGGTGTAATGAGTAATATTTATTTAATTATTACTCAACAGTTATTGGATACACAGTTCATATTTATTGCTTAGAAATACTTGTTTAGTTCTTATCAGTTACTGAATAAATCTTATCAGCATATTTTAACATCACATAATTCATGGGTATATAATTATGCTAAGCTTTTGATTCAAAATGTGCTTTATGTTTTCCATAAGAGGACCACCTTTTTTTATGTGTTTGCCTCTGTGAAGCAAAAGGCTTAGAGAGTCCAGAAAGAGAAATTATTTAAGTATCAATATACTAAAGTCTTTATAACTTACAAGTCCCATAAAAATTGTTTTAGAAATTGGTCTATGGCCAGAGTAACTATAATCAATACCTTTTCTTGTCTCTAAGTTAGAAATAACTGGTTTTCCAAATTCATGTGTCTAACTATTATTGAGAGAGGCAGAAACCATTTAACTAACTTTCTTTGTGATGTTTCAGCAAGCTTAAATTGTCATCCACAAACTGTTAGCTAATCTTCTTGGCTAATGAAGCTGCAATGCTTCTTCAAGAGAGTTCTTGCTTCTTTCTTGAATAGTTTGTCCTTGATGGGTTCTCCCTGGAGACTGGTTACCTCAACAAGCAGTTCCCCAGAAAAAAATAATTTCAGGTTGTCTTGGCTGCAGATTCTGCAGCCAGAGTTCTTTCTATCCCTGCTCCTCTCGTGATTGTCATTTTCATGCCAAACCACTAACATTTTGGGGCCTTCTTTTTTAATGCTTTTTTGTTGTTGTTTTTCATTGATTTTACCTGCTTTAGATGGTATTATCTTGAAGACATTAGCTCAATAATCTTATTTACATTATTTCTGATTCATATATGTTGATAAGGCTTGAACACCAACGATACTTCCCTTCTTAATGTTAAAACAATCCAAAGGTGCTTTACAATCCTATCATCATCCATAGATGTCACTGCTGTAGCTTTTTAGCATTCTTTATTGTAAAACTTACATAATTCCAATTTTTATAAACATTCACACTTTTTTCATCAATGTTTAGGGTATGTATTCTAAGATCTCTGCCAGCTGTATTCATCTCTTTATTCAAGAAAAAAGAACAGGAGTACTTGTGGCACCTTAGAGACTAACAAATTTATTTGAGCATAAGCTTTAGTGGGCTACAGCCCACTTCTTCGGATGCACAGAATGGAACATATAGTGAGGAGATGCTCTCTCTATGTGTATATATATATCTCCTCACTTTATGTTCCATTCCATGCATCCAAAGAAGTGGGCTGTAGCCCACGAAAGCTTATGCTTAAATCAATTTGTTAGTCTCTAAGGTGCCACAAGTACTCCTGTTCTTTTTGCGGATACAGACTAACACGGCTGCTACTCTGAAACCTGTCTTTATTCAAGGGAGCTTTAATTGTGTTTGCTTGTTTTCAAGTCTGCACAGCAGTTTTTTTCAAAAAAGAATTTCTCTTACTTCAAACCTCAAGTAATATCTTTAACTTGAATATATTAAGGTATTGTATATCTTAAAACAACCTTTAATTTGATAAATATAAAATGTATTATAAAACCAAAACACAAATAAAATTTCACTTTAATTTATACTCTCAAAAACTTTATTAAACTTGTTACTTTCCAAAATTTTATCAAGAGCATTCTCTTCTTTTTTCTATAAAGCATAAGAAAAGTAAAAGGGAAAATTAGACTCTCTCTTTCTGTTAGTGGCAATTGTTCAATTGATCTTTCAACAAAACATAGTCAATTACATACAATTTATCTTTAAAAGAGAAACTCACATTGTTTGCAAAACATTTACCATCAGTAGTTCCTCACCACTAAAAATCATTTCTGCTTTTTTCCTTATTTATTCTTTTTTTTCTATGTATACTATAAGCACAATAAATAAAACATATAATGTACCTACATTTAAAGTTCAGTTATGCTTGATTAGTATCTCTGTGTTGTTGTAGCTCTGTTGGTCCTAGGATATTAGAAAGCCAAGATGGGTGAAGTAATACCTGAAGAACAGTTCTGTGTAAGCTTGTGAGCTTGTCTCTCTCTCACCAACAGAAGTGGTAAAATAAAAGATATTACCTCACCCATCTTGTCTGTCTGATTAATGTCTATCACAGTTCTTTAATAGGACATCCAAAGCCTGCATTTTGGATGCACAAATCAGTATGTAAGCAGGGGCATGCATGTGGATGCAAGTATCTACATGCATGTCCAAATATGGGATTTGATTTTCCATGACATGCTCACGTATGAAATTTTGCTATGTTAAATATTTTTGGTAACTTGATTATATTATTGCTTTTAATTAATACTTGCTCTACTAATTTTAACAGTGAAGTGTTAAAAATTAAATAGCATACAAAGATAATGCTGGAAGCTTCAGACAGTACAGATGTTAAAGAAGGAAATGACATTTAGCATCACAATCTGAAACAAGTCAATTATGGTATTTTTAATATGCAGAAGTATAGTACAGTTAATGAGTTTTTTACATGGTTGAAAGCTATTTTTTCCCTATAGACAAGCAAGCAACAAGACATTTCGTAACTCTAAAGGTTCATAAAGGCTCTGCCATTGGTGTTTGCTGGTTTATTCTAGAGATATTGATGTGTACCTCACACATTTTAAGGTTTGCGAATGACAGTTGTATGCTGGCTCAAACATAAAATATATGAAAAAGTTAATAATAATACTAATGGGTTAACACTGACACTGTATTTGGTGCTGTACAAGAACAAATATGAGAAAAAACCCTCCTATGTTCCTGTGTGAATTAACTTCCCTTCATTCAGCCACTTAGTAATCTAAAAGAGAAAGAGTGACAGAGAGGGGGCGGGGAGAGAGTATTATTTAAAACACTAGGGAGCTGTTTCCATGGCTAGAAATAAAAATTTCAATATTCTGTGCAAAGGTTAAAGAAAAAGGTAATAGAACTTTTAAGTTCAAAGACAGCAGTGCTCTTTTTTCTGCATGTGCAACAATATTCCATGGGGCATGTAGGCTTTTGATGTATTTTCTTAATTTCAAGGTGATTGTTGTTATTATTTAATATTGTGTATTATTGATATGAATTGTGATAATGCCCAAATGCCCCAATTATGACTGGGCTTCATTATGCTAGGCATTCTGTAAATACATCAGAAGTCATGTTCCCTGCCCAAAGAGTTTACAGTGTAATTTAAGGCAAGGTGTAACCAGTGAGAGTAATATTCCTCAGGACACAGAGGAGAAAGAAATAGAGACATAGGGATGGATTTTTAAAAGGAAATCTGCAATGTTATTAACTTCTAACATTAATGAGGAAAGGGGCTAACATCCCCTCCTCTCCCCCCGCCCCCCCAAATACCAACGATTTACTTAGGTCCCGTGCATGTTAAATTAACTTCATGCCAAATAACCAGTATTTGGGGCTGTTCCTCTGCAACCTAACCCATAGGATCCAGGCTACCTCTGAATCCTCTCATCCTCCTCCTGTTACTTCTAGGAGCTGGCCCCTTTGAGCTTTTCACCCTCACTGGACACTGACTGCAAATTGTAACAAACTTTTAAACTCCCTCATAAATTAACAACTTTAAAATCCTGTCAAGCTCTCTCTACCTAAAACAAGGAAGCTTCAAAGAAGAAGAAAGACCCACCAGATAGTTTGTCAGTGTTGCTGTAATGGAAAACTTGCTTATTTATCCAAAAAACTGGTGATTGGTCAGACCCACAGCATCTTGATAATACAGTTAAAATTTACTTCATTTTAGAGCAGAGTGGGTGGGGCAACAACCTCAGCAGAATGACTGCTGCATGGCCCAGGGTTTCACATGCAGGAAGGGGAGGGGAGAGAGCACAAAAGACAATCAACTCTCCCTTCCCACCAACGCATGCAGCCTAGCCAATGGAAGTGGAGAGAGATGGAGCATTCTTTCCTCCGTCAGGACCCTCCCCCTGCACATGTTCCAATATTTACCTGCATTCTGGGTGTGGGAGAAGGAGAAAGGTTCCAGAGCAGCAAAGACAAATCTGCTTCTTCCTTCCTCATCCTCTTAGAACCCCAGATGTTGTCTTTCTTGTGCTGGTCAACCATGCATCTCTTCCCTTTAATGATTCCCACCAGGTAATATTTTTATTTTGTTTTAATAATTATCTAGGTCTCCAGTCCAATAATGGTTAAGTATCCTGACATGACATTCCTTTTAGCTTTACTCAAACCGTTAAGTAATGGAACTTATTTGTGGTTTAGACAATACCAGGAACTTGAACTGGAATATAGAATATCTGTGGGAAAATGAACTCTGGCCTGTGGAAAGGTAAAATAAAATGCCCTTTTCACAAACTTTGGGTTAGATATGATGGATGTCTTCTAAATCCCCAAATCATTTTCCCCAGTCATGTGTTTCACTTTCTCCCCTTCACATAGACTAATGAGAAAAAAAGGAGATACTGGTAATTGTCAAAACTATACAATTGGATGTTATTGATTTCTCCCTTTTTCTGTCTAGTAAGTCTGCACCCACATATGTTATGAATACTACTCCTGGGGGAATTCTGCACCAAAATTTTAAAATTTGGCATCAAAAAAATAAAAATTCCGCACACGATATTTTACAATTCTGCAGAATTCTGCATATTTTCTTTGTCAAAATAACACAATATAATCATGTTAGTTTCAATTATTTTGGTAATTTATTTAAACTACAATGCAATGGATGGAGAATGGGAGTGAGGAGCACTGGAGGAAATCCCCAAACCCCCTCTGTCTAATAGTAATGTAGCTAGTATTGACCCTTTACTTCTAGTTATCAGCTAACAAATATATGCAGCCATATGCTCAGTGTTACATCATAGGCAAATGAAGAGCAAGTGAGGGCTGGGGACTCAAACTCACAATTTATATTTGCTTCTGATCATCTCCAGAAACAGTTCATGGAGCACATTTTGATAGGAAATTCTTCAGTCCAAAACTTTAGACCATAAAGCACCATAAGCATTTATAAGGTCACACTGTCCTTTACAATGATGCTCCTTTTCACCACTCTGGCAATGTAAAGGAGCCTTAACATTTTTACACCTGTTTTATACTCCTGGGGGAATTCACTAAGAACAATGGGAACAATTTACTAAGCAGGCAGGCTGCTACATTCTGCTCCGCCCGAGGGGACAGAGCCTGCTCCGCCCGAGAGGACAGAGCCTGCTCCATGCCTACCTCTTCAGAAACACTGGAAAGCCCTGCCTCTCCACACCAGCGTGCTACAATAGTTGAGCGAGAGGGACAGAGTGTGTCTCTCTCTCACTTGCACAATTGCCCAGCCCCACCCCCTGACAGTGATTTACATCTCTACCAGCTGCTCTGGGTGACCAAATCGACCTGCCTGAACTGCCAGAGAGGGGCACATGATTGCTCTTGCAGCTTCCCTTTGCTTCCCTGTCAGAAGTCATTTTTCTGTGGGGAAGTAAAAAAATCTATGGGGGCCATAAATTCTTCACACATGCAGTGATGCAGAATTCTCTCAGGAGAAGAATATGAAATCCAGAACGCATATGTAAAATACTTTTATTTTATTGTAATCATCAAGAAGGCTCCTGTACCTACACACACACACACCCACATTTCTGTTATATCCAAACATTTATATAAGAGTTGATATAGTACTCTTGTGCCTGTATTGAATTTGGAGTTCCACTAGGGATAATTAAATATTAATGAAGTCATTTCCATGAAAATATGTAGCTAGGAAAGTCATTTTTGCATGTGCTTCTGAAAGACAAATTAAAAAGCTGACTCATTTTAAATTGCATCATGGTCCCTGGGGAATACAAATTAGATTATAAAGCACTTCAGGACAAATAATTACAGGAGTCACCGTAAATATGATCATATTGTACAATGGCAGTATACATATGTGAAGGAAAATTAAACTGTATGTTACTTTCTAATGCAATATAAAATATTAGTAGCTAGTAATATTTTCTGATTTTAAAACAAGTTTCATGGGAAAATGTTACTGATTCTGTTAGTAATTTAGTGATTTTCAGGAACCAATCCTGCAAGGTGCTGACTACCCTCAACTACCATTGAAGTTTGTTTCAATGAGAGCTGAGGACATTCAGCACCTTATAGGAACTATTCACCACCTCACACATTTGGACCATAAGTATATTTTTGAAACTATGCTTTAATTTGATCCCTGCTGTATTTTAAAATTAATTTTGGTTAATGAAACCAAACAGTGAAGAAAAGTTGCAAACACCCTTTTCCTGTGTCCCTTCTAAGGACTGGCCTACACTTGAAAGTTAATGCAGATTATCCTGGAACAAGAGTGCCTTTCAAAGGGTATGTCTACACTGCAATTAGACACCCACGGCCGGCCCGGGCCAGCTGACCTCTGCTTGCGGGGCTTGAGCTGCAGGGCTGTGTAATTGCTGTGTAGACATTTGGGCTTGTGCAACAGCTGGAGCTCTGGGATCCTCCCACATCTCAGGGTCCTAGAGCCTGGGCTCCAGCTTGAGGCCAAATGTCTACACAATAACTGAAGAGCTCATGAGCCCAAGCCCTGCGAGCCTAAGTCAGCTGTCACAGGCCAGCCACCAGTTTTTAATTGAAGTGTAGACTTACCCAAAGTGGCTTAACCTAAACGGGAACTAGGAACATTTGTTTCAGAATGAGAGCATCCACACATACAGTTGATCAGGAAAATTCTGTGTGTAGACAAGCAGTGAGTGCCCTCAATAGCTATTTGTTTATCTAGGCTAATTATTTAATAACAAGTGTATAGTAAAAAGGATCAAACATTGTCACAGCTAGTTTTGCTCTTTGAGAATAATATGTAAATAGGATATCAGAAATGTATAGAGAATTTAAAAATAGGTAGGAATGAAAAATGAAAAGAGTAAAGCCCTCATCCAGCAAAGCACTTAAACATGTGCATGACTTCAAGCACGCCAATATTCCCATTGACTTCCAAGAGTTCAAAGATTTTTCAATTGATTTAATTGGAAATGTTCATATGTGTAAAGTTATGCAAGTTATTGTTACCCTTTTGCACCTGAGCAGCAAGTCAAAGAAGCTGAGATGGAGTCAGGCATCTTTGATGCAATCATATTTACAATGTACAAAGTCCTGTTTCCTTGGACATGGGAAAAATCAAACAACAACAGGAGATAGTTTATTTGTTTACAGCTCCAAGCCCCTTTCAGTCAGCACTCAGTCCAAAAGTTCTCCCTAGGCTTATCTCAGGGCCATGCTTATTCACTCTGTGTCTGGAGCTTCCTTGTTGCCTTCTGTCTTCTTGTCTGGTGTTTCTCCCCTTCTCTCTCTCACACAGACATCCACCCACACATCAAACAATATTCAGCAAAAACCCTCTTCCCCACAAAGTGCTAATTCTTGAGCAGACTCACATGTGCTTTTGTTCTGGTCAGAGACATGTCCCAGTGTTTTTGTTTGAGGCCCCTATTTTTTCTTACATTCACCCTGAATGAAAGGTACACTCACCAACTTAAAACAATGTTTTCATCAAGCCCACAACACTGAGGCCCCATTCCTGCAAACACTTATGCATACACTTTACTTTCAGCATGTGAGCAATCCCACTGAAATCAGTTACTTTGCTGAGGTTGTTCAGGTGATCAATATTAAACATGTAAATGTATGCAGGATTTGAAACTTGGTGCTTTCCTGGGTCCAGGTCTATGTTCTCTCTGTTGTTTTGGGGTGCTTAAATTTTAAGCCTTATTTTTAGTGCCCTTGTAATTTTAGATCTCCTGTTTCTCCCCCCACCCTTTATTTTCAGTGTACACTACAATATTTTTTTATCTTTGAAGACAATTAGCATATTTTTAAATTGACAGGCTTAAAATAATACATTTTAGAAATGTCACCTCTGTTGGCATAGAGGATTGATGGTTGTGCCTCCTGGACAATGCTGGAATGCAGCTGCATTCTGAAGGGGATTCATTCCCCCAGAGAAGGTAGGCAGGCAGTGTTTGCACCTCCTTCCTCCATGAACACTTCTGTCAGGGAGGGATTCTTTGAAGTACAATTAGGACATTGTAGGAGTCCCTGATGGCTGCTGCTCTCAAACTGTGCTGAGTCTAATTATTTCTTGGGCACCTGTGCCAGCACTGCCCACTTTGAAGCTACTCTGGTTAACTCCATGCCCCCTACCAAACTTCCCAGCAAATCAGGGGCATGGGATGCCTTGTACTATTGCAACTGCCCCCAGGCTTGAAGTCCACAGGGGAGCCAGAGACATCCTAACTTCTCCCTCTGCAGTTTCAAGGGGATAGTGAAAGATGAACATTTCCTACATGCAAAAGTATTTTACCTGTTAGATGTTAATTGCAGCAAATGCCAATGGAACCAACTAATAGTGGATTGAAATTATAAGCAGAATGAAATATGATTGAATCAATTAAAAACTTTCAGACTGTTCCATTATTACATTATTAGCAGAATTTTGCGACATTGGAGTTCACTCTAAGTGGGTTCCATTGCAGTTTGTAAACTGTTTACCTGGTAATATTTATAGTGCTGTCACTTACAGTGCTTCAAATGCTGCTGCCTCTACATCTTCTGATGCCATAATTTTGGGATGAAAGCCTAGCCCCATTGAATTCAATGGCAGTTTCACTATTGACTTTAATGAGGCCAAGATTTCACCCAAAGATAACAAGACAAATGGCACATGCTGAATTTTCATATGCTAAAGTGGGTGGACTTAATTTAAATCACACCTCTCCCTTGCCCGGACCTAGAACTCTAGATGCAGAAGATGCATTAAGCATTACTATTGTAATGAGATCTGAAAGAAGACTTCTACATAAAAAATGCTGAATAACAATACTGTTATCTCAAATTTAAAAATGAATGTTTTATTTTTTTACGTATCTTCACTATCTCAAATAAGACCTGTGTTAAAATGTAGTGTAGAGGAATAGTCTTTATATAAACTTTTGTGCAAACATTTTACTTAAGGGAAGCCAGTATTGTTAAGTCTTTATTAGCTATTTCTATCTCTCTTTTTTTTTGTATACATTTTTTGAGAGATTTAAGAAACATCTTTGATTCATGAAATACATGCGTATGAAACATGGTCTTTCATACCGTTAACATGTTGTGATATTCTAATAATCATAGGAAAATTCATCCAAGGATGTAGAGTAGGAATTGCCTTACAATTACCATAAAAACTCTATAAAATTATTCAAGAAAAGAAAGGAAGGGGCTGTAAGGAGGAAACATAGAGAACCAGAAAAACTTGTGTCAAATATCTGATATTGGGCACCAGTGTTTCTGTGCTTGATACAGTAAATGTATTTGTAAGCAATAATTCATTCTCTCAGAAGGATTATCCATGTAATGCTGTGTAAAAGAGAGGGATCTTGAGTTATGTGATATACAAGTGCCAATCACACATACTAAAGATGTGGGGAGCCAGTTTAAATTGTTAAGCAGTAAATGTTTATTTAAAAATCAGTGTTCTGTATTACTTTGAAATAGATTATTTCGTTCCTCATCCTTCACCGCCTTTTAGACTCTTGCACCCTATTATACAATGTGAGAATACACTAATATACAATGAAGAATCCATGTGAAAATACAGATTTTTTAAAATAAATTTGAGTTGACTTCTCTCACTTTAAAACCAAAAGTTACATGGAAATCAGATTTCAGTGATGTCCTAAATGCCCACAAAATAGAGGATATTTTAAAAAATAAATGTTTTCCCAACAAAAAGAACATGCAGCTAAATGATAGCTATGTACAATCATCCCTCTCCAACTATATCATAAATCCAGTTATTAGCTAATCTCTGAGCCCTGTATCTCCACATTAAAAGTCAAATCCATTTTAATGTGCTGTGTTTTTGCAACATACAGAATACCCATTTTAATGGAATAATAATTTTACCTCCCAAAAATGCTGGCAGAAAACTAACTGTACATACAGTTGAAGCCAACCACATGGTTTTTTTCCAGTATGACATGGCATACAATTTTGCATGCCATGTTGTAGGCACAGGACTTGTAGGCACAGGTATTTTTTTTATAGGAAATAATGGCAGATGGATGCATTAACTCCTACATAATTGAGGGACTACTTTGGTACTAGCTTATGTTAATATAAAATGTAACAGGTATTGCTACTGTGTAAAATGTCACAATTTTGCTAATTATTAAATTTTTAGAGGTTTACACGTACAGTCATTATTCCTTTGAGTGAATTAATTACAAATTTGCTAAGATTATTTTATGGCAACAAGGCATAGAGCATATTAATCCAGCTCTAGAACACTATCCGATATCTGTTAGTTATTTCTATTGATACTAAATTGAATGAAGTGATGTGCTTGAAGTGGTTGCTCTTAAAATTATTATACAGGAATTTTATTAAGAAGCATTACTAAGTCAACTTACATTTGAATTTACAACATTCCAGATCAATCTTTTCTTCTTTAGGGGGTTGCAAATGTATATCCCACTCAGGTGTGCATGGGCCCAGAGCACCGAAGCCAGAGAATTTTGCTTAGTGGTATCTTGCACCCTCTGGCCCTCCTAGCCTATCCCATGGCTATATAAGGATGGCGTCACCCTCAGTTCCTTCTCACCACACATGGCCCGAGTCAAAGCGTTCCATGCAGATTTTACCTCACAGTTTTTGAGAACACAGAGATCTTTGTCAGCTTTTGTACATAGTTATTCCCTCACCAGGTTTCAAACACTGCCCATTGTGTGGGGTAAGTATGCGGAATAATGAAGCCCACACCCAGTGTTTATTGTGTTTAGGCAAGGGGCACATTAGGGAAAAGTGCTCCATTTGTCAGTCCTTTAAGAAAAGGACACAGCCTCCTGACATGCCACTGGTTTCAGACTTTTCTCTCTGGAAAGAAAGGGACCATTCTCCTTCCTTTGGTTGCCCTAAGAAAAGACCTCAGAAGACTAATTGGAGCCATTCCAGGGCTCAGAGATACTTTCCCTCCTGTTGTAGGAAGAGTTGGGGACATCACTATGGCTCTCCAAGTGCCCAAGATAGAGCAGGGATGCTCTTCATTACCAAAGCAGGATCAGAGTGGCATTGTACTGTTTACTCCAGCAATGTCCATCAGGTGAGTCTGGTAGCAACCTTGGTTTCAGTACTGACAGTCTCAACCCTGCTTGCTTATCAGACAGCAACTGATTTACTCTGCCTTTTTGTTCCCAACTGTGACAGGGTGTACTAGGCCTGAAAGCCCCAGGCTGGAGGTCTCATGATTCTACCACACCCCGGCCCAGGAAAAAGAGCAGAAGAATGTAGTCCTCCAAGCTTATAGAGAGGCTGTGTGGGAAGCAGCCAATCAGAGAGCGAGGCTGAGGGTGCAGCCAGTCAGAGCCCAGCAGGCTCCTAAAAAGTTGCTGCTGGACAGAGAAGTTCAGCCTGCTGGCATGCACCAGGAGAGCAAGGAAGGTGCTCCTGGCTGGCTGCTGGGACTCAAATATGGGAGAAGGTGCAGGATCCATGGGGAAGTGGCCCAGAGGAACATAGTGAGTAGTTAAAGGGATGCAGAAAGCAGCTGATTCTCATAGGGTTCCTGAGTCGGGACCCGGAATAGTGGGTGGGCCTGGGTATCCCCCTACAGCCACTAGGGAAGTGGCTTAAAAGCCCAGAGCACAGGGAGTTTAATCAGGCCCACCCTGATATACCCCAAAAGGAAATCAAATTGAAAGACAAATTCAGCTGGAGTGCTGGGCCAAGAGGCAAAGAGTCTCCAGGTAGGAAGACCTGGGGGTGCTGCTCCATAACAGAGTAGGGACCCTTGCAAGCCAGCCCAGGGAGGGCTGCAGATCAACCAACTGAGGGTACCATGATGGGGCCTGTTGTACTTTAAGGACTGAGTCCAGGGAGAGCCACAGCTCAACCAACCGAGGGTACCGTGATGGGCCCTGTTGGATTGATTAAGGACCTGAGCTGAGGGATGGGGCTGCAGGCTGATACCAACTGAGGGTCCTGATATAGGCCCTGTTGGATGGAACAAGGACAGTGTCCAGGGAGGGCTACAGATGAAAAGGCTAACCAGGATACTGTGATAGCCTTGGTTGGTCAGATTGAGAACTGAGCCTGGGGAAGGCTACAGTGAGTTCCAACTGAGGGTACTGCTATAGCTCCTGTTGGACTGTTTATCCCGGAAGGGATCTATTTATTTATGTTCACATGGACTGAATGTCACTTGGCCAGAGGGCTGAGTCACCAAAGATCCACCTAAAGATGGCAGTAGTGGACATGAACTGAGAAAAAAGTGCCAGCATGCACCTGACCATGAAGAAGCGCTCACAAGAGGCAAGTGGGCCCCTGTCACACCAACTCTGCACTGTTTCAGGAGTCCTCTTCTATAGGGTACTCTCACTGGTACCAGCGCAATCTGGATTTGTTGCTTTGCCGTATGGCCTTGTGCCTTCTTCTGTACCAGTTAGTAGGCCTGCTAGAGACGTGATACACATCTTGTCATTGGTACCAAGACATTCTTCCTATGCACCAACTCCAGTTTTGGGAAGCAGCGTGGGCCAAGAGATGTGTTGACTGCGGCTTCCCGGAGCTCCCATTGGCCTGGAACGGTGAACCACGGCCAGTAGGAGCTGCGATTGGCCAAACCTGCAGGCGTTGCAGGTAAACAAACTGTCCTGGCCCATCAGTGGATTTCCCTGACAGGCCATGTGCCAAAAGTTGCCGATCCCTGCTCTAGACTGACAATTCACCTTCTGCACAACCCACTGAAGTCTCCACTTTAACCAGTTCCTTACCCACCTTTTGATTCTCATATTAATCACCATCTTCTCTAATTTAATAATTTCCCATGTAGAACTGTGTCAAATATTTTATTGAAATCCAGGTAGATTAAATCTGCTGCCTTTCCTTTGTCTAGAAAATCAGTTTTCTCAAAGAAAGAGATCAGGTTGATATAAAATGATTGCTTTAGTAATATTTCTGGCCAGCCTTCAAATATTCAGCTTTTTAAATCGTTCATTGTAAATAAATACTTTGTGCTTTTACTCATTTTTATTATCCTTCTTTGTATTCCCCAAATTTTAAATACTGTCCATAGGTGTAGCCATCTCTTCAATGCTGTATAAAAAGGAATTCTCATATTTATGATACATAACACTCTGCCTGTGCATATGCAGAGAAGAGCTTATTGATATTTTTGATACCACATTGCATTGTAAACTTGTCTCTAATTTGCAGTTCACAATCGTTGCTAGGCCTCTCTTGGAGTTAAGACTTCCTAGCTTTCTGACGTCCACTGAATATGTCTCTGACATTATTCTTTCCCATATGTATTAATTTGTGTTTTTCCAAGTTAAACCTAATGCTGTCCATTTTTGTAGCCTCTCCTCGGACAAACTATATTATTTTTCTGTCCTTCCGAGTGCCTGCAACAACTCCCAATTTAATATAATCAACACATTGAATTAGCATACTGTTTACTCCTTCTTAAGATTTTTAATGAAGATGTTAAATATTACCAGAGCTAATAGGATCCCCTGTGGAACTAAAGAAAGTGCATTGTGAGCATACTGGCTATAATACACAAATTAATATTTTTAAGATACAGTGCATTTCTAATTATTTCTATTTCTGTAGCTCAGTCTTGAATTTCTGTTATAAACCTGATTTACAGGTATCATTTTATTTCAAATGTGGCATGATAACATTAAACACTTTTTAAAATTCCTAGACCTTTAAAACATATTTTGAGTTATGTTCACAATGCCATTTTATTGATTTGTTGAGCAACATAGCTTAATTTCTTAATTTTATATAACAATTTAAAATAAAAATATTTTATGAGAGCATCTGCCATAACGTCTAAACTATCCAAGATACAATCTGCGTGGAATTCTCATTCTTGTATCTTATGTTCCCAACATGGTCATAGTTTTTTTGGCCCTCTGAGGTAGCAGATGATAGCCTGCAAAACCTCTTACTGGTCAGTCATATGCCATATGCCCTATATCACCTATAGAACTTTCCACTCTTCTTTATCCCAGTCATATAAAGACCATTGCTCAATACCTGGCCATTTGTCTGGCTAGTTTATCTTATCTGCCTATCAGTGCTCAGTTGTATGCTTTCTGGTTTTGCTGACTTCCAGAAAGCCCCAATAAAAGCCTCATGTACATGGCGTCTCTTATATATCAACCTTCCCTTTTTCCTTCATTCTCTACAAATACCAATTTCATCAATAAGAAATTAGTCTCTGAACATTATTTCTTTGTGCAGAAGAATATTTCCTTGTTTTTAAAGCAGCATGTATTTCTATGGCACTACTTAAGTAATAAATTATAGTTTGTTTTTGTTGATGCTTTGAGTTACGTGGTCACACAATATAACTTTCTTGAGGTCTGTGCCTCAAACTGCCTTAAAATACCTTTTCCACTAATCTTTTAATCTAAGCATCAGTGTGTCTTCTATTTTGACTTCAGATTGTTTCTGAATGTAGGACATATAGGCCTATAGGAATGAAGACATTAAGCAGAAACTTGATAGAGTGAAATAACCTATCACACAGTTCTACAATTTCTTATTGGACTCATGAAGCCTCATAGACCTTGAGAAAGTATGTGCATGAAACATATGAATGGTTAAGGAAGAATTTTTCTAAGTCAGAGGGTAGTGGGTCATAAATTAGGACCAAGAAAGTGGCCAGAACCTAATGATCAAGAAGCTGTTTAGGAGCTCTGACTGTTGACCCAGATAAGGGGATCTGAAATCATTTTAGTGGAGTCATCACCTCCTATTGTTCCCCTAACAATGCTTGCTTGGGAAAAATATCCAGATTTGTGCATGTGACAAAGAACCAGTACCCTAGGAAGTAGGGCCCCTAAAGGGGACCAACGGTCAGACTGACCTCACTTGACCAGGACTGGACAATGCAGTTGGAGTCCAAAGTCTGTGATCTTCTGATCAGAAGATTGCTGAGAAGATCCTTTGGAACAACACCAGGCTGGGTTTCTCCCTTAAAAGACCTGGTAAATGAGAAAGAGAGTGTGTTCCTCCTGAGGTCACCACGATGACAGCCAGATGGCTGATACTCCTACTTTCCCTCCAAAGAAAAGTAGAGACCAAGACATTGTAGAACGGCCAGTTGACCAGAGGATGATGCCTGCTAGCTTGACAATACCTGAGCCACAAGACATCTCCTAATTCCCCAAACTGCCATTCCTGACTGACAGTAAAGCTCCACAACCAAGCAAGGTGAAGAGCAGATCCTTTATCTTTTTCTAAGTAACTTGCTTTTTTTGTTTGTTTCCTTAACAGGATACTTGAATACCTATGCAGAGACGCCTGCCAGGAAAAGACTTCTTATCCTAGCCTTTTTAGGGGTGCATGCATATGTATGTATAGCCAGTAATAGTGCATGCATATAAGCCCATAATCAAATTACCATTGGGCATTGATTAACCTAGGTTGAAAGAAAACCTTACCACAGATCACTAGAGGTATTAACTATGGTATTTAACACATTAAAACTTAACCCATTGTTTCAACAAGGGAAAGTATAAGCTGCTAAATAAACTGCATAGAGAAAGAAAGACCAAATAATCCACTTAATCTCTGGTATTTTGTTAACTATGTGATTTGATTAGTGATTGTGCTCATGCAAGGATTTGACCAGTTGTTGATCTCAAGTTGTTCTTTCCAATTCTGTTTTGTATTATTGTTAATTCCTTGATTTGGCTATCTTGATTTACACTGTAAGATCAATCAAATTTTCATTTTTTTTTAGTATTTTATGGAAGCATAATAAATTGGTTAAACTTCTGATTGTTTATGCTCTTGAATAAAAGCCAGAAACACACCAAATTGGTTTTCTCTGATTAAATGATGATGAGGAAAACACAATATTAATTAAAGGGATTTGAATTAAATATTTGACTCAAGTTCTGAAAACCCTATTGTTGTTACAAGGAATTGTATCAGCATATTGGTATCAAGGCTTTGACGTGTCAAGACTTTGCTCCAGTAGTCTTCCACACATAGATATGTCTGTCAACTCTCAACATTTTAAAGCTTGTATATCTTGACCCATTCAGTGAGCATTCTGTTAGACATCTGCTACACTGAGTATTTTGGTGTTTTTTGTGTTGATACATCTTCGTCAATAAATGCAGCTAGTATTTATACTGTTATCTATTACAGGAATTGAAGATGTGTGTATGTAGCAGGAAGAAGTTGCTTGCAGATTAACATGATTGCTGCATCCTTTGTCTTGGAGTCAAGCATGATATATATGGGTACTAGATTTGCTTGACGAGGTCATGCTTCATGGGAACCATGACTCTAAGTCAGTTGGGTTTGGTTTAGTTTGTTACCAATGGCCAAGACTGAGAAGTACCTGGACTAGGAGCACATTGGAATAATATGGCATTGTCCTATTTCTGATGAGTTAATGAAGACATGACAGAGACCTGCTGTGGCTAAGAGAAAACCACCTGAATCCGTGAAACTGGACCCCAGGACAGAGTTTCAATGCTGCAGTCCTTTTGGAAGTGGATTTACTGTTTTGTGGCTGCTCTCTTATGGTCTGCAGTCTATAAGGCCAGAGAGCAAACTGGGGTGTGGATGAATGCTCATGCTTTAGTTGAATTTATTCTCCAGGCAGGGAATGCCAGGAGAGATTATCAATTTTGTGAATGAGGTTATGGATCTGGCCCAATATGAGGTGCGGGCAGCCTTTGATGTATATGATATATTGCCTAGAATTATTGGCTGAAGAGTGGATACCTGAAGGTCTGCTTGCTGTAGGCATCTGAATTCCACATGGGATTCCACAAAGCTTCAAGATCTTCCATTCACCAGAAAGGGTAACTTCAAAATTCAGTGGAACATCTCTACAGAATGCAAAGGAATGTGAGGTCACCCTGCTGTTTCTGGGATCACCCTGTTTTCCTCCCCATGAGAGGTGAAGGCAGAAGCAACCTTGTATGCCACTGTACACACTGACTGGATTCAAGTGTGCCTAGAGACATCCAGCAAGGCAGTCAGGGACAACAGCTGTGAATCTCTTTCCCTTTTACCTAAACAAGAAACTACAACTCTTCTGCTCGTGACACCAGGAAGAGACCAGACTATTAAAGGACATGGTGATGGTGGTGCCTGCATGCCTCTCTATCGGTACCTTTCTGTTAGCAAAGGTTCTGACAAGCTTAGATGTAAGGGTTTGATTATCCTAGTAGTCTGATATAGGCTCAAACTTGTACGATTCCTAGCTTTGTTGCAGAGAGCAGTGACTGTTCCCACAGATAATTACTCAGAACCAGACTGTCTTGCTCTCTCCCATGCTGAGAACCTTTGGAAAGTTTGGTTCTGTCAGGGTAGAGTTCCATAGGTGTTCTATCTCAAGTCCTGCTGTTATCTCAGATATTTGCCAGAAGGATTTATAACTTTAAGTGGCAACATTTTTCAGTATGGTGCAATCAGGCCATTGTGGATCCCTTTCAGTACCCCTCGCCAAACTACTTGACTGCCTTCTTCTGTATGAAAAATCAATTCCATCCATGTTTATTGGGTAACTACTATGTCTTGTCATAAACTCTTTGAAGACCAGTGTCTCTGCAGCCCCTTGTCATCAAGATTAGTTTTAAAGTTCTTCCATCTCTTGTGACACAGCTCCCTGTATCATTGGATATTAGTATGGTCCCGACAAATGTCATGAAAGCTCCTTTACAGCTGCTCAGTATCTGTGATCCCATATTTATTACCTAGAAGATAATGTTCCTAGGGCAGTGACTTCATTTTCAGGAACTGGCAGATTTAAGTAGGACAATATGATGATATTTACTTATCTGCAATTCCTTCCAAGGCTGGAGATATATTTCCACCTTAATGAGTCTATCATCCTTTCAACATTTATTTCATATTCATATGTTCATCCTGCTGAGTCTCTTCTCCATAAACTTGATATTAAATGAGTTTCTTCTTTGTGTATATGAAATACCTTAGAAAGTCTGTCCATTTCGTTTTTTCCCCTTTGATTCCATTTCTTTCTGTTAATGTCTGTAGAATGGGTACAGCTGTCATAAAAAGGACCATTTGTTTGCATTTTGCCATCTGATTCCATTTTCTATTTCTATAGCTTGGTAGGTTTTCTGTTAGGACTTCTCATGAGTCATACTATCTAAACATCAAGGATGTTAACTTCAGGACATCCACATTTTCCTTCTTACATACACTTACAAAGCAATCACTATTGCTTAAATTTGATCCCAAGAGTGGAATCCCATTTCAGTATGTCAGTGTTGCTCAACCTATTTCTGAAGTAGGAGTTCCCAAACCTTCCCCCTGCACCCTCCCCTGACCCCTAGAGTTTTACTTTTCTTTTAGGATCATCAATTTTTGAACTATTTTGAATTATGAAAAGTGATGGATCATGACATTACACCATTTGTTAGAAATTGCAGCAACTAATTTTGTAATATTTGTTCTAATAAAAAATTCTATTTTAAATTAATGTAATTAATGCATCATATTCTTCACAGATCTTTTTACTCTATATTACTGTTTGGATATATGACAATTTAAGTGCTGGTCATTTAAAGGAAATTCCATCATAAATGTAGGAAACATACCTATACACATATTTTATGGTTCATGCATTTTAAAACAGACATATGTCTGTCAACAGTCAAAACAACATTGCCATATTCTTCATGTTTTATGGCATCTTTAACAAGTGCTACATATTTAATAAAATAGAAAATAAACAAACCCAAATGTGATTTTAGTTTTGCTCATCTTTTGTATTTTCTTTAGATTACCGACATAATGGAAGAGATCTTCAGAGTTCAACGTTATCAGTGCCAGAACAAGTGATGTCATCCAATCACTGCTCTCGGTCAGGGTCCCCTCACCGTACAGATAGTATAGGACGGACTAGATCTTGGTCTCCCAGTGTCCCTCCTCCACAAAGGTAAATCACTATATAGATTCAATGCCTGGGAGGGTATGAAATTAAGTGCTGTTGAAATCCATGAGGATGTCTGAAATAACCGTCACCCCCAAGAAAAATAGTGAATGACAGAAACACAGAGTAATTGGTTTGCTCTTTATGAAATAATGAAAAATGAGTTTTTAATAATATAGCCATGTGTAAATTATTCCTTCACTTTTTTTACATCAGTCTGACACAAAATACATTCCAATCGAAAGCAATAGAAATTTTTATCTCCTTTCTTTTAAAGAGAGATTTATAAGGTTAAAGGTTTTATGATCTGAGGTGTTCTTGTTTTTGTTTTTAATCAGTTTTTCAATGGCTATTTTCTACCACTATGGTAAATGACCAAGCCTGAGGAAATCCAAAGATTCTGTATCTCAATATTTTTTTACACATTTTGGAAGCAACAAAAATAGATTAACACTTCTACAACCACTTTTTATACAGAAAAGAATATACATCTTTTTTCTCAAGCAGCCTCTGATCCTGTGAAACAAAGATCAGGACATTTTTCTTATACCCCAACTACATAAGGCAAAGACTACTACAGGACTGAAAATACTATTTAAAAACAGTCTTGTTAAACATGGACAGACATTGCCCTCGTGGAAATGGTTTCCTTCAAGAGGATGCAAAAATAGAGATATAGAGTAGAATGGGTTTCCTCTTGGTGTTTAGTGTTACTTTCAAGGGCCAGGTCCCCAGCTACTGTAATTTAGTATAGCTACACTGAAATCAGTGGAGTTGCACTGATTTAATACCAGCTGATGATCTGGCCATACTGTTAATATTGCCTGTTAAACTTTGAGTGCACAGTGTCGAATATTCTGAACCAAGTACATGTTGGCATGCTCTTCCATAGGAATTCTACTTCTCTCTCTCTTTTTTTGTTTTCCCTTTTCTCCTTTTCTCCTTTGTTCTTTTTTTAGATTAAACTGTTAACGTACTCGTCCTCTTATTCATTCATTCATTCATTCATTTATTTATTTACTTAGTTACTTACTATTTTCTCACTAAACATATTTTTATTATTTTTTATTACTTATGCACAGATAACATCACACACATTATCATAATTCATCACATACGGGTAACTGATGATAGGTTCCTACCTAAAAATCCAGTAAAATAAATAACTACAACCCTACTATAAATAAAAACCTAATTAGGAAGTAGCTAAATAGGACACACAGAGGAGCTTATTCTGGTCTCATTTACTTAAATCGAGATTGGGTATTTTTCTAAAAGATATGCTCTAAGTCAAGCATAGCTATTGAACTTGAAGCAGGGATTAATACAGGGAAGTCATATGGCCTGTGTTATGTCAGAAGTCAGATAAGATGATCACAATGGTACCTTCTGGCCTTAACATCTATGAACATATGACATGATTAGAAAATAATTTAGCAAGTGTTCTGTATGGATCTAATGTACTTGGGTTCCAACACTGCTGATGACCTTTGGGGAGGATCAATATGATTCCACTAGATAGGATTTTTTTTTCAGTTTGCCTTTAGTATACCTAGGAAATACCATTTTTTAAACGTTAAAATAACATTAAGGCAACAGTCTCAAGTACTCAAAACGTAGGAAATGCCAGAATTAAGTTTACCTATACAAACTTCTTCAGTCCCCTTGCATGGCATTAGCATTCTGTCTTTAATTATGTGCTCACATACTAGTTGTGCCTCATTCAATGCACAGGATGAACATTTAATGAGAGAGAAGACTGCAAGAAAAGAAAGGATGTTTTCTTGTATTTGCAGCCCTGGACTGAGACACAGGAGAGAACTGGGTTCTATTCCTGGCTCTGCCACAGACTTTGTATATGATGCTGAGTTAGGTTATCATAATTCATACATACCATACTCCAGAGGGAATTCTGACCACTGTGTGTGCGCAGAATTCATGGCCCCATAGATTTCTTTGCTTCCCCGCAGAAAAATTACTTCTGATGGGGAAGCAAAGGGAAGCTGCAAGAGCAGTCAGGTGCCCCTCCCTGGCAGTGCAGGAAGGTCAATTTGGGTGTCCAGAGCAGCTGATAGAGATGTAAATCACCATTGTGGGTGGGGCTGGGCAGTTGTGCAAGTGAGAGAGAGACACTCTGTCCCTCTCACTCGCTATTGCAGCACTCTCAGCATGGAGGGGAAGGGCTTTGGGGTGTTTCTGAGGAGGTAGGTGTGGAGCTGGCTCTGTCTCCTCAGGCAGAGCAGAATGTAGCAGCCTGCCTGCTTAGTAAATCGTTCCCATTGTTCTTAGTGAATACCGCCAGGAATATAAAACAGGTGTAAAAATTTTAAGGCTCCTTGACATTGCCAGAGTGGTGAAAAGGAGCTTCATTGTAAAGGACAGTGTGACCTTATAAATGTTTATGGTGCTTTAGGGATTAGAACTGGTCCAAATTTTTGGACTGAATAATTTCCTATCAAAATGTGCTCCATGAACTGTTTGTGACTGACCTTTCTGGAGATGATCAGTGGCGAATATAAATTGTGAGTTTGAGTCCCCAGCCCTCACTTGCTCTTCAGTTGCCTATAATGTAACACTGAGCATATGACTGCATATATTTGTTAACTAATAACTAGAAATAAAGGGCCAATACTAGCTATATTACTATTAGACAAAGGGAGTTTGGGGATTTCCTCCAGTGCTCCCCACTCCCATTCTCCATCCACTGTACTGTAGTTTAAATACATTACCAAAATAATTGAAACTAACATGATTATATTGTGTTATTTTGACAAAGAAAATATGCAGAATTCTGCAGAATTGTAAAATACTGGGTGCAGAATTTTTATTTGTTTGTTGCAGAATTTTTTATTTTTTTGGCACAGAATTCCCCCAGGAGTAATACAAGCCTTAATTCTGGCACTTCCTAACATTTGAGTGTTTCACTTTACAACCGTATTATTTTGTTAACATAACTTTGTATGCACATATGTATTTATGTGTACACGAATGCAGACATGCATATGTAACAAAAATATACTTAAATAAATATTTAAGGTATATACATCTTCTATGAAGATTATTGTCACTGCATACTTCATGATTTCATAGTACGGACCAAAAATGCCAAGAATACGGAAATACCTTATTATTCTGATTAATCTTGTTTGCATCATTAAAATTATAACACAGTTGTAATAAATATATGCATTTCCTGCATTGCATGATAGTCTTTAAACATCTTTCTTAATAAACTCTGTGAACATACAAATGAAAATATCCTATTGCATTTACCTGATAAACTTTGCAGTTGATAGTACTATCTTCCTTTCTTCCTGCTACTGGTTGATTTGTTCTGTGGTGCAGCAGGAGGAGAGGGGTCATTGGATACCACTGGTTATCAGAGTTTATATTGAATAAATTATGGGTGAAAGCTTGGCCCCACTGAAGTCAGTGGTAAAACTTCAGTGTAGCCAGGATTTCATCACTATAATAATTACTTGTTGCTACTAGAATATAGAAAATGTTTAATTTAAATACATCTTCCTTTAAACTCCTAGATTATGCAAATTAAATTATTGTGCTGCTTTCATTGCAAAACATATATCTAGTGATTTGTACAGGTGATAATTTGCTTGGAAGGCTGAATTTACTTAGTAGTCCTCATTTCACTCCATAGTAGATTGCTTCTGCCTAATATGGCAAAACACCAGCCCTGTATTTGATGGACCCTGAAACATTCTAGTTCTCTACAATAAATCTCTCAGTTAGAAAGCAGACTTCTGCTACAATGTATCACTCTATAAGTACAATGGCTCAAATCCTCTCCTGTGTTAAAGTCGCAGTATCTGTGGCACAAAGGTAGTGCCTTTTTTCTTTGAAATAATTATAGCCATTACATCAAAAGCTCATACCCACGAAAGCTCATTATCCAATACGTCTGTTAGTCTATAAGGTGCCACAGGACTCTTTGCTGCTTTTACATCAAAACAATTCACCATGAGACTTATAATTATGTAACAGTACAAGTATGTGAAAGATAGACCTTTTAAGGCTTTTTTATAGCGGACATTTTCATTAACAGAACTAATTTTACAAATCAGTATAAGGACATGGTGCACTACTCACCCTAAGACTTTGATGGCTTTTATGTCCTCAGTAGGAATGTGGAACAGGGACCCCGAGGGACTCGATCTACTGCTGCACATTATAATACCATGAACCGAATGGATAGACATCGTGCAATAGATGACCACTACTCCCTAGACAGAGAGAGGTAAAAATCATATAGGAATTAGAAACCTCTTTAGTCTATAGTCATCACAAGTGAATTATATCAGTGTGATGTATTAACCCTAAATTCAGGTAACTAAAGTAAACAAAAAACCCACAGAAACCTACATAGCCTCAGAGTTCCATAGATGATATCTCTGCTGTTCTTTTTAGTGGTTTAATATTTAAAATTCACAGTGTGTACAGGGCTGCCTGAACTGCCATCTTGTATCCTCTTCGAAAGAAAGAAAACAGAAAATCTTTGAGGTGTATCTGTTACACCAGCAGCAAGACTGATTCTCTGTGCATTTGATTTTATTTTGACTATTTTCAATTCTTTAAACAATGTTTGTTGTTTACTGTGTTTGTAATGTCTCCAAACTGGCGAATATGTTGAAAAATATGTAGCAGAATTCTTAGTTGATAATTTTCACTGCTGTATGAAAATTACATAAAAGTCCATATTTTGTACTCAGTGTTTGTGAAAAACTCCCCTTGGGTATAGTGGAAGTAGCATGCATATAGCAAAAGTAAAATATGGCATAGTTCTTATCTGTTCTTAACTTTATGAGCCATTTACCCTTACAATAAGCTTCTTTGCTGTTCTCTGAGATCAGAATTGGGCCTTGTGTGTTTACAGTGCACATCTCACCATGATAGAAAGATTTCTGATGAACAGGGCTTCATAAATCATGAGCAGAGACATATCAACCTATCTGAATATTACTGAGTTAGAAGTGAGATACAGTTTATAGTATCTCGGATAGTGTAGCTCATTTTGCTGTATTACCTGAAGTATCTTCTGCCTTTAGTTAAAAAAAAAGAAAAGGTCTGTGTGCTTGCCACCACGACTTTGGGTCATAAAACAAAAAGAGAAAGCATTTGTCTCCCTTAGTTTTAAAATACTTCTTCACTTGAGTACGTTTTGAGCATCAAGATGGTAATATACCCATCACAATTATGCAGGCAAGATTGCTAAATACTGTAGCATTTGTTTTTTACAGATACCAATGAGCAATAGAGATATATTTTCCCATCTTCACTTATCATACGTCGTGGGAATTTATGTAGTTGCTGTATGCCAAATTAATATTTTTGCAGATTATTAGTAAAGATGGATTATCTAATAAGTGACATCAAAATTACATAACTGAAGTTGTTAACAATAATCCAATTAAGAATTTAGGAAATTGAGTTAAGTATATTGAACAGAAAAGACCATTGTGTTTTAAAAGGGTATTAATGTTATGGTCCATAAATGTGAGGCACACAATCCCCAGGCAAATCTCAACTCGTAGTTATTTTATATATAATCAGAGGTGATCCGGTCCGGCATAGAGCCGGTATACAGCCAAATATATCGGCAGGGGGCAGCTTCCCCAGGCAGGCAATTTAAAAGGGCCCTGGCCTCCCGGCAGCGCCTGGAGCCCCTGACCCTATAAATCGCTGCCAGAGCCCCATTGCCAGAGCCCCAGGTAGCGGCAATGGCCAGGAGCCCCGGGGCTCCAGTGGTGATTTACACTGCTACCGCCAGGGGCGGCTCTATGCTTTTTGCCGCCCCAAGCACAGCAGAAAGGCTGCCTTCGGTGGCTTGCCTGCGGAGGGTCCGCCGAAGCCACGGGATCAGCGGACTCTCTGCAGGCAAGCTGCTGAAGGCAGCCTGCCTGCCGCCCTCGTGGCGACCGACAGAGTGCCCCCCACGGCTTGCCGCCCCAAGAAGGCGCTTGGCGTGCTGGGGCCTGGAGCCGCCCCTGGCTACCACAGCCGGAGCCCTGGGCCCTTTAAATCACTGCCAGCGCCCCACTGCCAGAGCCCTAGGGTAGTGGCAGTGGCCAGAACCCCTGACCCTTTAAATTGCTGCCAGAGTCCCCTGGTTCCCAGCCAGCGCCACAACTACTGCTACCATGAGGCTCCAGCAGTGACTTAAAGGGCCCGGAACTCCTGGCCTCTGCTACTGAAGCCGGAGCCCGGGTCCTTTAAATGGCTGCTGGAGCCCCGGGGTAGCGGCAGCGATTTAAAGGCCCCCTCCCTTCTGCCCAAGGCCCCACCCCTTCCACCCAAGGGGACCCCCACACACCTGGTCAGGACCCCAGCCCTGCATAGCAGTAAATCCCTTAAGTTACTTGCACCCCGTATATAATCCGTGTAAAAATATTAGGAAAAAATCAGTATCAGAAAAATTTTGACAAAACAGCAAATGCATAAAAGTGAAATACTGAAAAGCAAACAATTTTTTTGTTCTAGATTTATAACTGTATTTGTTAGAAATATACATAGATTGTGTATTTATCTTTACAGATTTCTTGTATTAGAATCTTTGCCTGGGTTTTGTAATTATGCCATCACCAGGAGAAACATTACTTAGCTGGGTGTTGAGGCCAGTTTATTTAATTTTGATATCCTAAAGCAATTAACTCAGGATTGTAACTAATGAATGTCTTTTTTTGGAATGGGGGAAAAAAACCCAGAGTGCTCTTGGGTATTATTATATAGTCAATAGTCATGAAGCTCTGGCTCTTTGAAGCACCACATATAGGTCTTGTAGAAACTGTTTTCATGCCTGAGTTTGGTCTCAGGCAGACGCTCTCCTTGTTACCGTACAAATGCACACACAACAGTGCAGGGAGTGCTGAACAGAACCACTAGAATCCCTCCTCATCACTTCAAGCAGATACATCCTGCTTCAGTGCACTTTGGGTGGGGGAGCATTAATTAGATAATGGACATTTTGTTAACAGGTGTGTCAGAAAAATACACAAGAGTTGTGACACTATGTTTTGGCATTGCACTGGGATGTTTGCAGCAGTAGCATAGTGTTGTATCAGTACAAAGGTACTCTGTACTGTGATCATGCAATATCATGATGCAAACAAGACAGTAGATGCTCAGGACGATGTTTCTTAGTTTATGGCACTCTGGAACTTCATTAGCTGACAGAGTGGCTCACCAGATCTGTAAGGATGAAGATTAATGATTTTTTGGTTTTATGCTTATTTTCATGATTTTCTTGAACTTCCATAAGTGGCAACACTTGAAGAATTATTTTTCTTGTTTTTTCCCTCTCCAAACAAATACTTTATATACTGTTCTGTATTTAAAAACAAGCCAACCAACTATACATGTATCCTGTCTATCGTGTGTTATTAGCAGTATAACCCAAACTTTCAGCCATTGAAGTTTCTGTTGTGAAATACAGAAGGAATGTGAATGGGAAGGTAATTAAAGAATCAAAACAATAGTATTTTTGAGATGCGGCAACCAGATCTGCATGCAGTATTCAAGATGTGGGCGTACCATGGATTTATATAGTGGCATTATGATATTTTGTCTAATTATCTACCCGTTTCCTAATGATTCCTGACATTCTGTTAGCTTTTTTGAGTGCCGCTGCATATTGTGGAGATGTTTTCAGAGAACTATCCATGATAATGCCATGATCTTCCTCTAGTGGAACAGCTAATTTAGACTCAATCATTTTGTATGTATAGTTGGAATTATGTTTTCAAATGTGCATTATTTGCAATTATCTACATTTTAATTTCATCTGTCATTTTCTTGCTCAGCCCCCAGTTTTGTGAGATCCCTTCTCAGTCAGCTTTGGACTTAACTATCCAGAGTAATTTTTTATCATGTGAAAACTTTGCCACCTCACCATTTACCCCTTTTTCCAGATCAGTTATGAATATGTTGAACGGCACTGCGCGAACTCATCGTGCCCTGGGTCAGGCAGGAAATATTTGAGTGGGTTTATCAAACCCAGAGTGGGAAAAATTCAAAACAAACAAACAACACACCCCCTGAAATATCCCAGAAAACCCACTATTTATATCACAAGAGCTGCTAAATGATGTTCCTGAGGGTGGGGATGAGCTTCTCAGCAACACACAAGGTCATACAGACATTAGTGATATTTACTTTTAGCAAATTCCACATTTCTGTATTGAAGCCACCTCACACTGCAGATATTGCTGCCCAGAACCCGATAGCATATGCTCTCACCTTTCCATTGAGAATCCCATTGCAACTGGCAGGACCAGGAAACTCTTGTCCCCTATCTCCTCAGTGATCCTGCAAGCAATTAGGAATGGTAACAAAGAAATAAAAGAAGAACTCTAAGTAAAAATGGATGACATTGAGACTAAACTAACTTCAGTAAAGACAGACCCAGGCAGTTAAAATCATCCAACAAAAATAAGTGTTTGTTGTTGTTTTATTTTTTTAAAGAGAGAATTGAGAGGATCTGAAAAACAGATCCAGAATGAGAAATGGAAGAGTTGTTTTCTTCTTAGAAGAAGCAAAACACACCAGTGTGAGAAACTTGGTGGGAAACCTGCTAAAATATGTCTTTTCCATAGATTCCAAGGCCAGCAGGGACCATTCTGATCATCTAGTCTCATCTCCTGTATAACATAGGCAGTAGAACTTCACCAAAATAATTTCTAGAGCAGTGGTTTTCAAACTTATTTCATTGGGTCTGTAGTTGTTTCTGCCCTCCTCCCCTAAGTACATATACTGCCACCCAGCTCTGAAGGCAGAACGGAGAGCAGTGGCTCCTGGCTGGACGTTCAGCTCTGAAGGCAGTGAAGGCCAGCTCTGAAGGCCAGCAGCAGCACAGAAGTAAGGGTGGCAATGTGAAAAGTGATATTTGTCAATATCACTTTTCACAGCAGGTTTAGTGCCCCATTGCCACCCTTACTTCTGTGCTCCTGCTGCCACCCCAGAGCTGACAGCCGGAGCCCTGCTGCCTCCAGGTGAGGGATTGGAGCCTGAGGGGAAATGAGAGCCCTGGCTGTCTCCCAGTGAGGGACTGAGGGGCAGGGAAGGAGAGCTCAAGCCTGGGCGGCAGGGCTTGGGCTGTCAGCCCCAGGGGTGGGATTGGGATTTTGGCAGTCAGCCCCAGGATGGCGGGGCTCAGGCTGTTCCCCTTATCTCCTCTCCCCCAGCCACCCAGGTGTGCACCGGGCTGACTGGCAGACCTATTAATAATAATAAAAAAAAATGCACACAGCTCGTGCCTTCCTTGACACATTTCCATGCCTCCTTTGGGAGGCCTGCCCCAGAGTTTGAGAACTGATGTTCTAGAACATATCTTTTAGAAAAACATCCAAATTTAAAATTGTCAGTGATGGAGAATCCCCCTCAACCTTTGGTAAATTGTTCCAGTGATTAATTACTCTCACCGTTAATAACTTAAGCCTTATTTCCAGTCTGAATTTTCCAGTTTCCACCTCAAGCCATTGGGTCATGTTGTACCTGTCTCTGGCAGAGTGAAGAGCTGATTATTGGTTTCCCATGTAGATATTTATAGACTGTAATCAAGTCACCTCTTTACCTTCTCTTTGTTAACCTAAATAGATTGAGCTCTTTGAATCTACTCGAGATTCCTCTGTTTATATATCCCAAGATTGCATTAGCTCTTTTGGCTACAGCATCACACTGGGATCACATGTTCAGCTGATTATCCAGCATGACCCCTGAATCTTATTCAGAGTAACTGCTTTCCAGGATAGAGTCCCCCATCCTGTAAGGATGGCCTGCGTTCTTTGTTCCTAGATATATAGTTTTACATTTAGCGTTATTAAAATATATATTTAAAGAATTCACCCAAAATGTACAAAAACCTCTCAAAACCACTTCCCCAGAACTGTCATCTTTCACTTCCTGAATCAGAGATAAAGAAAATATACTTAAGTATGCCTGAGTAGAATCTATCACCTTCTAAAACACTTCCCACATTTCATTCAACCCAGATTGTAAGTGATGTAGATGAGAGTTCTGAGGACAGAAAACTTCCTAAGAGAATGTAGAATAATATACTCTTTGCTATATTCCATGAAGCTGAGACAAGAACGTCATAGGACTGTGGTTTTCTTACTGGCAGCCCTAAGGAATATAAGAATGCTTGTGTCATGGATTCATACTGAGAGCCTACCTATGGCTTTTATACAGACTCTCAGAGAGTATACCTCTTTAGAGCAAGGCCTGAGGCCTCCAATTTTTGTAGTGGCTCCACTACATCCATAGTGGCAGAACTACCTGCCACTCTGGCCCAAAACGTCCAGGATGCCATCTCTTTCTCTCTGCACTGGGAAGCAAAGTTCTTACAACAGTTTCCTGACACCTTAGTTCTTTGTTTCAAGTTCTAGTTGTACTATTTTCACATATTCTGCCTCCCTCAGCTGCCAGGTGGTACAAGTTAATGTCTGGTCCCTGATCTTCCACTGTATGTCTGAGGGTAACTCCATTCATATGTTGACAGTTCTTGGTAGTTCATTCATACCTACCCAGACATGCCTACATGACCAACATCCATCTCTTATTCCCCAGCCCCAAAGAAGAAATTAACCCCGTCAGTCCTAGTAGGACACAATACAAAAGTGAGCAGGGAACTAAGTCATATATATTTTTCATAAAATGCAGTAATTTTGACATTTTTCAGTTAGTGATGCAGAAGGAACAATTTCCTATTGACACAGACAAGACTCTCTTACTACTTTCAAGTCTAATGGCAGTGTAAATGTTCCCTGAAAATTTAATACTCAGAACTGAAAAACAAAATACTAACAAAGCAGCAAAGAAGACATGAACTTTTTTCTGCCTGGATGTAGGCTGAATCCTTAGCACTCAACCACTGAAATGTGATTTATTTTATTATTTATTTTATTACAAACTGAACAGGAGTCAACAATGTGATGCTGTTGCAAAAAAAGCAAATGCCATTTTGGGTTGCATTAACAGAGGAATAGCATGCAAGTCACGGGAGGTAATAGTACCGCTCTACTTGGGGCTGGTTAGGCCTTAGCTGGAATACTGTGTCCAATTTTGGTCACTGCTATATAAAAAAGATGTAAAGAAACTGAAAAGGATCCAGAGGTGATCAACAAAAATGATCAAAGAGATGGAATGGAAGCCATATAAGCATAGGCTGAAGGAACTGAGTATGTTTAGTTTGGAAAAGAGGAAGTTTAGGGGGGACATGATATTGATCTTCAAATACTTGAAAGGCTGCCATAAGAAAGATGGAGAAAAATAGTTCTCTCTTGCCACAGAAGGCAAGACAAGGCAATGGGTTCAAACTACAGCATAGCAGATTTAAATTAAATCTCAGGAAAAACTTCCTAACTGTAAGAACAGTAGGACAATGAAACAGACTGCATAGGGAGGTTGTGGAAGCTCTTTCACTGGAGGTTTTCAAAAGGAGGATGGATAGCCATCTGACACAACAAATCCTGTATCTTGGCAGAGGAATAGACTAGATGATGCTTGTAATCCCTTCTAACCCTATGGTTCTGTGATTCTATGATTAATCCTTTAAAACATTAATTATTCTAAAAGTCATGTTTATATATCTTAATTAAAGGCCAATATTCCTTCTTTGATTTACTGAATTTTAATAGACACACTGGCATGTAGTCTTGATGACAGAGTTAAACTATAATTAAAATTGATAACCGCGCAGTCTGATCATTTGATATATGTCAGAAATTTAGTGAGTGTATTTATAGCCCCAAAACTTAATTGTTTAAATTATTTTGTTAACAATGGAATTTATATATGTGTATTGTTTAATTTTGGTCAAAAGTCTACAGAGTTTTTTTAAAGCACTTTTATAATTGCTATAATTATACAATTTGAATTTGAATTAAACAAGCAATCTTGTTAAGAAATATAAAACCTTGCTTTATTATTATATTCTAAATCACTATTTTGATGTTTTAAATACATATATCAAAATGGGCAACTATGTTAATTGCATCTCATGGAGTGTCCATGCCTTAAACACTTTAGTCAAAAAGAAAAGACCTTTTGCACTCTAATTTTGCACCAATTTTACCTCCTACAAACTAATATCAGTAAAATGAAAAAGATGTGGTTGGGAAAGGTATATAAATTGCTGTCACACCACCAGCTTTGATGGTATTACTTTATCTAGCCATAAAAACTTCTCCTTACAATTAGCTTTTATTAAAAAGCACTCTGAAGGTAGATTCTGAGCAACTGAAGGGCAGTCTAAGCAGGGAGGAAAGACAAACCTACCTAGATCATATGTTCTGAGCCAGATGGCTTTTTTGTTTGTATTTTAATATATGCTGGTGCTCAAGTGATTGTACTACTGAGCTCCCCAGCAAGGAACTTCAACCTCTCAATAAATGAAAGCTCAAGTTGTTTCTCTTCAGCACTATCTTAATGGAGAAGATTCGGGCTCTGCTTGGTTTAGTTCCTGGGTCTCACAGATATAAAGCAAACCCTGAAACCACAAACTTGGTAGTACTGTTGTTATTCATGTGTTTCTGAGTCTCTTTCTTGCAATAACTGTTTGTTTTTTAAGCCCCAGGACACAACTACTTCTGTTGAATAAGTAGCATGGAGTTGCTCTGATCACTTTCTGACCAAAATGAAAATTGCTTCTAACATGGCCTTTCTTTATCAGATTGTATCTGATTCTTCAACCCATGTATCCTTAAGAATCTCTATTGAAATAATTGTCTATTTTTATAAATAAAACTATTTTGATGTTTTAAAAAATATAATCAGGAGCAAATATGCTTTCAAAAATACGGACAGGAAACTTTCCCTGATAGTAGATGGGAAGCCTTTAAGGCAGTCTCCTGTGTTTCCATCATTTCCTACATGTTATTTCTTAATAAACACTTGACTATAGACCAAAAATTTCAGAAGGGTTTAGCTTTAGAAAAGGAACGAAACTACTCAGTTTCTCAAACCACAGGAGCACTTCATATGAAAGGCACAAAGATATGGATATGACTGGGGAGACAAGAATGGGACACTCTTAGCCTGGTTCCAAAGACAAAAAGAAACAGCTAAAACTATAGCCACCCTCGTACTTAGTGCCTGATAAAAATGGAGGTTACTAATGTGACTAATGTAATTAGAGCACCAACTGAAGTAAAAATGGTTGGGCAAGACATTGGAAAAGATAGATAAACAACCTGAGTAAACAATATGCAGATTGGACCCAAAAACATGGACTGACAGACGCTGCTTGGTGAAAGCTCAAAGGGGACAGACAAAATTGGCTTTACGCCACAGTTAAGCCCCGCACCCATTCCTGGGCCTGTTTATTGTGGTTTCTAGTGGTTGAGGATCCTCAGAATGCAGCAGTGCTCCAGCCATGCTCCCTTCCCACAGCCAGGTCCCTGACTTACCACCTCTGCCAGGATGGGGGCAGAACATTAGGCAGTGGCATAAGGCCTGCTCAGAGGGGAATGGAAACTGAAAAGAGGATAATTATTTTCTAAGGGCTCAGTTCTGTTGTTAAAAAAAAATCACAGAAGTCAAAAACATTTAACTCTTTGCACTATAAGAAGAGCAGAAAGAAGTACAATACAGTGTACTTATAACCTTTTAATGTTAATGTGTATGTGTTTACTGTGTGTGTGTGTGTGTGTGTGTTCAGACCTGGACTTTGGTGTGTTGTGTGATTGGTCACCTGAAGCACATAGCATGGTTTCTGTTCCTTTATTGGCTACCTGAACCTTTATAAAGAAGTGGAGTGCCTAAAGAACTATTTGGACCATTTAAAGATGTAGGGAGCATTGTAAGGACCTTATGCACAGCAGGAGATAAGTGAGACCAGGAAATTTTAAAGAGACAAGGTGGGTGAGGTAATATCTCTTATTGGACCAACTTTTATTGTTGAGAGAGAAAAGTTTTCAAGCCATACAGATCTCTTCCTCAGGTCTGCGAAAGGTACTCCCAGCATCACAGCAAAATGCAAGATTGGAACAAACTGTTTAGTTAGCACATATTGTAAGGGACCATTCAAGGTAGAGTGGCCTCTTAACATCTCTGGAGGGGGGGTTAGTGGATTCCAGATTATTGTAACAAGCCATAAATCCAGTCTCTTTGTTCAGTCCATGATTTATATTGTCTAGCAGAGTAATTAATTTAAGCTCCCATGCTCATCTTTTGAAAGAGTTGTTTCCTTTGAGGATGAGGACTGATAGGTCAGATAGTGCTCACCCACAGGTGATTGGGTGTTTTTGTCTTTTTATCATTTTCCAATGTGAGTTCATGCAAGAGCATAGTAATTGTCTGGTCTCACCTACATAGTTGTTATTGGGCCATTTAGAATCATGGAATCATAGAATATCAGGGTTGGAAGGGACCTCAGGAGGTCATCTAGTCCAACCCCCTGCTTAAAGCAGGACTAATTCCCAACTAAATCATCCCAGCCAGGGCTTTGTCAAGCCTGAACTTAAAAACCTCTACGGAAGAAGATTCCACCACCTCCTTAGGTAACCCATTCCAGTGCTTCACCACTCTCTGAGAGAAAAAGTTTTTCCTAATATCCAACCTAAAGCTCCCCCACTGCAACTTGAGACCATTACTTCTTGTTCTGTCATCAGGTACCACTGAGAACAGTCTAGATCCATCCTCTTTGGAACCCCCTTTCAGGTAGCTGAAATCAGCTATCAAATCCCCCCTCATTCTTCTCTTCTGCAGACTAAACAATCCCAGTTCCCTCAGCCTCTCCTCATAAGTCATGTGCTCCAGCCCCCTAATCATTTTTGTTGCCCTCCACTGGACTCTTCCCAATTTTTCCACATCCTTCTTGTAGTGTGGGGCCCAAAACTGGACACAGTACTCCAGATGAGGCCTCACCAATGTCAAATAGAGAGGAATGATCACATCCCTTGATCTGCTGGCAATGCCCCTACTTATATATTTACTGCACTGGATGAGATATACCACATGTTGAGATAGGCATGTGTAGGATCCATGGATCTTGAAAGGTGTGTTGTGAAGGGTGTTGATCATCATAGCAGTGGAGCTATGTCTGCAAGCTTTGTATCTGTTGTTCTGGCAGGGTCTGGTGTTGCTTTGAGTTGGTGTGTCCTGGTTTGTGGGGAGCTTGCTTCTGATGATGAGCTTGGAGAGGTTGGAGGGTTGTTTTGAGGCCATTAGAGGGAGTTAAAGAAAGATTTCTTTCAAGGTGGTGTCCCCATCTAGTATGGGTTATAGTTGTTTAATGATACTTTATATGGGTTTATAGTGGCTCAGTGCAGGAGCCCTCCCTCTCCGGATCCTTGGGAGGCCACCCCGCCTCACTATGTCACTGATACGTCGGCTGCCTTGGGGAACAAAGTGGTCTCTGCTTGCAGCTGGGGCCCAGCCCTGTGCTCAGGATGGGTGGGAAACAAACAGTCAATTGGCCCCAGCCCTGGATCAAGGCAGGGCAACAAAGAATCTGAGGCTCAGGCCTGGGTGCAGGCTGAGCGGCAAATAAACAGTCAATTAGCCCAGGCTCTGGATCAAGGCTGGGCAGGAAATAGTCCGAGGCTCAGGCTTCTGGCCTGGGGAAGGGAGACTGTCACCCCCGGGTTGGGGTGACAGGGAGGACGCAGGCCCATAGGGGGTTTTATTTCTGTATTGAAGCAAGTTTTCTCAGGGTATTTGGTATTTAAGACATTTAAAATCTTTTCCTGTCCTTTTTTGCGTATAACAAAGCATTACATTTAGCTATATATGTGGAATCCAGATATAAATACAGTGGGATTCCTTCCTGACTGAGGGAGAGGAAAGATATGTCTGATTTATTTGCTGTATAACAGACCTCACGTTCACACAAAGTAATTGTATATCTGTGTATATGAATGGTCATATTTGTGAACATTACAACCACAGCCTTATCTTTACATGGGTGTAATTGAAATTAATTGCTGCCATGTATTTTTTCCTATATACATCACAATGCATATTCGTCCATATACCTGAAAAGAATATGGACTGAATCCGCTAGTCTCTATTTTTGTCAAACTAGCCTATCAATTTGACCTACTTTCACCAGTTATTGACCACGATCATTCTTATGTAGTATATACAGAACACATGTGAGACTGGTGTGGTGAAAAGGACATGTAGTTCTACTGCAGAGGCAGTTTCTGTATCTGATCTTAAAACATGTTCCTCCGCCATCTTTACTAACAAACCCACAAAACCTGAGTGTGCATAAAAATCATTGTTTTCTCAAACAAAAATGCAATACTGGTATGTTTGTGCATGTGTGTGTGTGTGTTTACAGCTATTGCAGCATTGTACATTAGGATTTAAAGCAGCATTAAATCCTTATATTTCAGGTGCAAAAGTGCATAATTAAATGTGATTCTGCTTGTTCATACACAGACTCATATTTGCATGAATAAAACTCCATCCCCATAATTCTAGTTTAGACAATAATTAGTCATTGAAACGTTTGTGGGAAAGCAAATAAAACAGCTATGAACCTGGATTAGATCACAGGTCAGATTTTGCCATTAAAATAGTTTTCAAAAATTTACTACATTCCCTTGTATAAATGTATTATAAAGAGAGATGACAGATGTTCCTGCTTAAATACTTAATTTATCATTTTAAATATAAAGAAATGTTCTTAAGCTAAAATACATACAATACTTGCAAACAAATAGTAGAGATATCATACTGGGTGTTGATTATTATTGTTCTTGTTATTCTTTTGTTGGCATAAAGTCCTGCAAATTCACATGTTGATGTATAAAACATAGAATAATATGTTGTCCCTGCGCTAATGCATTTACATATTTGTATTTATATGTTTTAGTTTATAGAGAATTGGAAAACAAACAGGGCTAGACCTAGTTACGTCCTCTTTGCTCTGTGCTGGTAGTGAGAAGGGGACTCAGAACTGCTATACGAAGGGAGGGGCCATGGCTGAAAAACACCATGCTCTGGTTATCCCCATTGACTTAGCTGCTTCAAAGGAGATGTTGCAAGCCAATATATTTTATAATAATCCTGGAGCTGGTCTAAATTGTGCTAAGGGCTGGATTGACTCCCAACTTCCCAGCTGCCCCCTTTTCCACCCAGATATGCGAAGCACTGCTTTGGTACACTTGAGGATTTAGCCTTAGAGTGCAATTCCCCCATGTCTTTAATGGACATAGATAATTTCCACCAACATTAATGGAAATCATTATCATGCGTCATCAATGAGAACAGGCCCCTTACAAAGAGAGCCAATTAAACTACTATTACTAACACACCACTGTACTATTTTTATAGACTAAAATAGAGATACTTTAAGTCAGTGGTTCTCAAATATTTTTTTTGTGGACCACCTTAAAAGTGCTGAGGGTCTCGGCAGATCACTCAATGATCTTTCCAAATGTTGTTTGTACTGTTAGCTAACTATTGTAAAGTGCTTTGGATAAAAGCACTATATAAAAAAACCTCTTAATAATAATTAATGTTTGTTGTTCTACAAATAAAAGAACACAACTCATATATCACAACTCATATATCAATAGTCTTACCTTTCTAATGCAATGGATGTGCCCTCTCTCCTGTGCCACGGCAGCCCCTGAGCTGCGGCTGGGAAGGAGGGGGGTCTTTCTCCTGCCACAGCAGCCACAGAGCTGAGGCTGGGAAGGAAGGCCATCTCTCCCCAGCAGCCACAGCCCTGGAGTTGGGGAAAGTCACCTCTTTCTCTGGCCGCCGCAGCCCTGCATGTCCCAAATTCCCCCCACCCCCTCTTCTCAGCCCACTGCCCCCTCCCACTTACCACCTATTCCCCCCAAGGCCACCGCCTCACCTTACATGTGTGTCTTCTCCAGGGTCCAGGCACCTAATTAGTGGTGCCACGCCTCTGATGCTCCACTAATTAGGTGAGTGGGTCTTCATTCTTCATGTGCGGCTGCCCAGGCGCGCACCTTAGAGGGAACTATCCGCGGACCACCTGAATGGAGCTTGAGGACCACTGGTGATCCACGGACCACAGTTTGAGAACCTCTGCTTTAGGTTATATAGCCCTTGATTTGTGGTAACTGCATTATAGTAAACAAAATACTGTTTCAAGTGCTATACTGTTTTTTTCCTAAATCAGATACAGCATTCTCATTTGTTAGATGATGCACTGTTAAGAACTAACTAATTAATGTCAACATTATGGGACAGAGAATACACAGTCCTATATGAGTGCTGAAGAGTGGCATGAAAAGCCAATAATGCTGCTAAAAATGTCCTGGGGCAGGATAAGGGTGATCTATAGCCGTGTCGTCTCTCCACATGGGCAACCACTGAGAGGGGGGAATGTATACTACTCCTGTAAAAGAATTTAGCAAATACCATTGCTTTGAGCATTCCCCCAGGGTTTTTGATGTCCACATGCTCCCCGTGAACAAACCCCTCCTTACTCTCCAGGCAGGCTGTATCTGAAAGACATTTAAGTTGTACCGGTGAGTCGCAACATACTCGCATTTAACTTAAGCTAATTCAACTATATGCGCTCAGCAAAAAAAAGAAAAACAACAAGATAACTATAAATAATTCGGGCGATTCCACCCGATGAGCGTATGCCCCGGAGTGAGCATGAGATGGGAGAAGTGAATCTGCTGTTCCCTCAGTTGGTCTCAGTTCCTGCGTGCCTCTCATAGTGTGAGCATCTCGCCGCACTGAGTGTGATTCTAGTGTTTAAAGATAAGTATTTTTTGTACAACATGGTCCCTAAACACAAGCCAACTACTTCATCTGGTGCTCAACCAAAGAAACAGTGATCTGTTCCAACGCTGGAGGAAAAACTGGCATGTTGGACTTATTGAGAGACGGTATGTCAGTCTCCAACGTGGCACATAAATATGGCTGCAATGAATCTAGCATCTGTGCCATCAAGATTAGAGAGAGAGAAATTCGTCAAGCCGTGGCATCAAGTGCTCCAATAACTGCTAAGGTGATGAGCCAGATGCATGATAAGACTTTAGTGAAGACTGAAAAGGCATTAAACTTATGGCTGGAAGACATGAACAGTAAATGTGTGCCTATTGATGGCAACACGTTGCGAGAAAAGGTTCGTAGCCTCTATGCGCTGTTCAAACCCCCCGCTGAAGAGGGACAGCCTTCTGATGAGAAGGAATTCAAAGCCAGCCAAGGCTGGCTTAAAAGTTTTAGGAACTGCCTCAACCTCAAAAACGTGCAGACTACTGGTGAAGCTGCATCTGCCAATGAAGAGGCAGCAAAAGCCTACCCCAAACAATTACAGAAAATCATAGAGGAAAGGGGCTATCTTCCAGAACAAGTTTTTAATGCTGACGAGACTGGGGTCTTCTGGAAAAAAATGTGCAACTGCACTTACATTTTGAAATCAGAAAGACAAGCCCCTGGCTTCAAAGCAGTTAAAGACCGTGTAACTGTGTTATTTTGTGACAATGCGGGTGGACATTTAATAAAGCCGGGCTTGCTCTACAGGGCTGCAAATCTCCGTGCCCTAAAAGGCAAGAACAAAAATCTCCTGCCTATGTTCTGGCAATCAAATAAAAAGGCTTGGATGATTGCAGCATTATTTCTGTATTGGTTCCACAAGTGATTCATTCCAGAGGTCAAGTGGTACCTCGAAGAGAAAGGACTTGACTTTAAAGTGTTGCTGATTGTAGACAATGCTCCTGGCCACTCTGAGTCCAGTTTGCACATAACGGCGATGAAGCCATCTTTCTCCTTCCCAATACCACCTCCATCCTCCAACCTCTCGACCAAGGTGTGATTCGCTGTTTCAAGGCTACGTACACGAGGCTTACGTTTTCATCGATACGCAGCGCTATGGATGCTGATCCCAATCTTAATGTGATGGAGTGTTGGAAGTCCTTCAACATTGCCAATTGCATCACTTATATTAAACAGGAAATGGATGCAATCAAGCCTGAAACAGTCAATGCATGTTGGCGAAACCTATGGAAAGAATGTGTGAATGATTTTAAGGGTTTCCCAACCATTGACAAAGAAGTGAAATGCATTGTTCAGGTGGCCAGGCATGTGGTGGTGATGGCTTTGTCGACATCCTTGAGGAAGAAATTTAAGAATTAATTGAGAGCCATGGAGAAACATTGACTAACGAAGAGTTAGAGGAACTGATAAAATCATCTACAGAAGACAAAGATGATGACGACGAACAGGAAGAGCCAGCAAGTTGGAATCTTCATAAATTTGCTGAAGTGTTCCAAGCAGCGAAACACTTGAATGATTTAATTTCTGAATATTATCCCTCCATGGAATGAAGCCTCAAAATCACACATAGTATTATGGATGATTTGAGATCGTATCAAGGAATGTTTGAGCAGCTCAAGAGACAACAGCAACAGTTGCCGATCACCATGTTTTTCAAGGAAAAACAACCAGCAGCAGCAATGCCTACGCAATCAACTTCTCGATCTGAACCAGAGTCAACCACTTCATCTACGACTCGCTCTCCGTCACCCAAGCTCTCCGTCACCTCCATCTCCTGGATCGACGTCTAGCCCTGACGACCCCCTGTAATTAAAAATACAGTACTGTAAAATTATATTTTGCGTATGTAGTCTTTATTGTATACTGTACATTACTGTATACATTATACATTTATACATATTACTGTACAAGGTTGTATTCACAAAACCATGTACAGTATACTGTACTTTATGGGAGATTTAAGGGATTTTCAAGACTAATTTTGACTATATGCAATTTTCGCCTTACGCGCTGACTTTAGAACCTAACCCCCATGTAAGATGCGACTCCACTGTATATCTACTACTTAGGTATCATGGTATGGGAGCAGTATAAGAAAATAGATCGGTAGGTAGACAGATACTTTAAAATAAAAATAATTTATTTAATGCCTTGTGACTAAAACCATAATAGAAAATGAAATAACCTGTTACAGGGTCTTAAATATCATTTTATGTTTAAATATTCCAAAAGATATTTTAGGAATATTATGGAGAATTAATTTTTCATGTCCTGGTCTTTTTCAGCATCTTGCCATTTTTCTGACTGAGCTAATTCTAGCATCAGCCGGGCTGGTTGTGTAAGCTGAATTAAGACTGCACTCCTATGGAAGAAATGTCCTCAGTTAAAGAAAAGGGTTTTTGTTTTGGTTTGGTTTGGTTTTTTTGTGGTGGTGGTGGTGGTGGTGAAAAAGCTTTTGAATGAGACATTCTTAATAAGAACTTGGTTAAGACATAATTTTTCATATTTAAAATTCCATTAAAGTACTTCTGTAAAGTGGCGGTTCTTTCTTTCTGGCTGCTGCAAAAATTGTAGGGGTACGGAGTGAGCATTTCAAAACCTTCTCTGAAGAGCAGAGTCTCTATGAGTACTAGTCCTTACTTCAGATTCCCAAGGGGTAATAGGTACATCACCTGGACTTCAGATTATGAAAACAATCACTTTAAAGGAACAGTGTAAATAACTAGTACTTAAGTATTTACAAAATACTTTAAATATTGTATTCTCTTAATTTAATATCATATTTTAATAGTATAAAGCACAGCCATCTAATAAATGAACAATGCACAATGAATTTCATTATCCTTCCAAGTTACTATGTATCGGTATATTTTATTGATAATGTTTTAACGGCAGTCTATTATATGGGTTGGAGAAACCCAGTAATCTTCTTGACTTCCTCAGAAGGAGGACTGTCAAGATGATGACTGTGATGTGGCATATTGTATCCATGTATTTTATCAGAATGGGAACCTGGCAAATAGTTGTGTAAAATATGCTATGGTACTGCAATGGCCTCCTTCAGTGGATGTGTCTGTCTGATTAATGCCCAATCACTTATTAGAAACATAACAAGTGAGAAACACATCAATTTAGACAAAAAACAGTTCCAAAGTTATTTCTTTTTCTGTATTTCTGATCAAATTGTCCTGCATGTCTAGGGTGGGCTTTTACAATGTCAGTGTGCACTATGTTTTTACTGATATGGGAACATGATTTTGAAAATCTGCAAACTCTATTTCATGTCACTTTCTAATGGAATAGTAGCCTGCAGTATACTCCATCTTGATAAAAATAAGATATAATGATGTGGCATTCTCCTGGCAGACAAACCAAGCCTTGTGAGGTGAAAGACAGTTTAGTTTTTATGCAGGCTTTAGTCATGAGTCTCTCCTGAGACTTGCAAATCATGCTGCATTGCACTATATATGTAGTTAGTTTCTGATGAGGGCTACTGCTTGTTACAGAGTAAGGTGAAACTGCCAAAATGAGATTCCTGAGATGAAAGACTAGTGCCTGATCTATGACTTTGTCCATGCTTCCGAACAGTGTTACTGGGGAAAAAAAGTCACCTTGATAAGACTGGTACTGAACTGGAAAAATCTAGCTTTATCCACTGTGGCCTTCAGAAATTGAAATAGACATCTGAACAGTTAGTGCTCTGATCTGAGTGAAAACACGGTCACTCACTAGAAAGATCGTGTAGCAAAAAAGCATAAAGGGATGTTCGCTTAAACTGATTCTGGAGGGCATGGTCATATTTAATGCTACTTTTCCTTTTTTTCTCAACATTACACATAAATCAACCTGACTGTTATGTAACAACAGTTATTGCTGTCTTGCTTATCCTTTATGCCTCTAAAATCAAACCTAGGAATTATTCTGCATTTGTTGTTCTTTTTTCTAGAGTAAAAATTTTAAAATTCAAAACAAGTACTGCAACAAGTATTTAATTACTCATTGCCTGCCACATCTTTTTCTCTATTTTCTCTATTCTCCATTCTTTATTTTATTCATCTGTGAAGTTGCTGTATGATGTTTCAGACTGCATTCAAACAGTTTTTAAGTATTTTAATTTTTATAAGAGAGTGTAAAAAACTTTGAAAGAGTAGAATCAATTAAAGTTACCCTTGCCTATTTATGGTAGAACTAAGGAGGATTTATTAGAAACAAGTTATTCACAAAGTTAATTTCTTTAAATGTTTTTACTAACCATTTATTCTTCAGATGTGATCATCAGTAATTTGTAAAGGATCTGTGATCATATTAGACTTCAGGTGTTGACTAGTGTATTTAATACATCACTCCTGTACATTTTTATACTAGTTTAACCAAATGTTCATAAATACCATTTTTGGCTGTCATGCTGCCATGCAATCAAGCCAATTTCTATTTTTAGACTTAGCCTGACAGTGTCAGCATGTGTTCACCATGGTCATTGTGGCAGCATAACATATGTATTCATGTTGCTGATTGATCACCCCCTGCCTGTCAAGAAAATTCCAGGATTGTCAGTGTCCCTATGTGTCACTTTGAAGCCTAGAATGTCTGTTCAGTCAGTCTTTTCTCAAGACTAAACATGCCCATTCTTTAACCTTTCCTCGTAAGTTGGGTTTTCTAAAGCTTTTATCACTCTTATTTTTATCCTCCGGAATCTTTCCAACTTGTCCACATTCTTCCTAAAACATGGGTATCCAGAATTGAACACAGTACTTAACTGAGGACTCACCATTGCTGAGTAGAGTGGGAGAATTACCTCCCTTGTCTTATGTAACAGTCCTGTTAATACGCCTCATAATATTAGCCTTCCTTGCAACTGTGTCACATTGTTGGCTCATTGTCAGTTTGTGATCCACTATAACACCCAGATCCTTGTCAGCAGTACAACTGCCTAGGCAGTTATTCCCTATTTTGTATTTGTGCATGTGATTTTTCCTTCTTAAGTATAGTATTTTGCACTTGTCTTTATTGATTTTCATCTTGCTGATTTCAGACAATTCTCTAATATGTCATAACCCATACATAACCTCAAAATGGGGTACAATGATTACAAGCATCCTATCTTATTCTTTGTCAGCAATTACCGAAGTCAGCTCTTCAGCATGTGGAAGTACAGTAGAAATTCAGAGTTACGATCACCTTGGAAATGGAGGTTGCTCGTAATTCTGAAATGTTTGTAATTCTGAACATATGGTTCTTCTTTCAAAAGTTTATAATGGAACATTAGCTTAGTACAGTTTTGAAACTTTACTATGCAGAAGAAAAATGCTGCTTTTAACCATCTTAATTTAAATGAAAGAAGCACAAATCCTTTTTGCTAAATCTTTTTTCTTATTTCACTTTATTTTTAGTAGTGTGTTACCACAGTACTGTACTGTATTTGCTTTTTATTTTTTTGTCTCTGCTGCTGCCTGATCACGTACTTCTGGTTCCAAATGAGGTGTGTGGTTGGCTGGTCAGTTTGTAACTCAGGTGTTCGTAACTCTAAAATTCTACTGTAAATGATCTCTAAACATACTATCTATGAGGATTCTCAGCCCTGAATCTTAGCACCTTATCTAAGACCAGTGGTTCTTCTTCAGTTCTTAAAAAAGTTTTACTCCTGCTGCACCCCTGCGGACAGTAGTAGCTGGGGAGAGAATGAGCCACGCTGCTACTGTTGCACATCATCCCCTGCTGGGCATCAGCTCTGCCTTCTGAACATTCCAGTGAGTTTCTTCTTGACTGGGAGTCAGCAAAGGAGCTCCCCATCACTGTGCCTCTGCATCACTCCAGCTCTTCCACACATTCTCTGATATCCTTTGCCATTGACTCACTAGATTCCAGCCAGTCTGGTCAGTTGCCTAAATTGTCAAGAGCATTTTGTGGCACTTCAGCATTTGTGTCTTAGTGCTTCAGCTTCCACCTCAGCATTTTTGGTGCTTCCTCAACTGTTTGCTTTTCCTCTGTGCATCTGCACCTGCCAAGATGTTTCAATACTAGCCTCCATGCTTTTGCATCTTCTTGAATTATTTAAAAATGCAATTTCTGTTAGTGTGTCAATGTACCAGTTTAGTTTTTATCAACCCACTAGCACCTAAGTTATGGTTTTCCAGCACCTTGTGTTTAGTAGGCTTCTTGGAACATTGACTCCTACTACATATTCTTGGTGTGAAAGATTTTTGTTGTTCATTTCCACCACCCAACTTTTCCTTTTAATATATGTCAAGAAAGAAAGAAACTTTTGATCATGTTAGTGCAGCAGAACTGTGTCCAAGATGGACAGCTATGTTCCATGTGTCTCCTGCCTTTGAATTGACTATGGTGTGTAGGATCGGCAAGTTTGCTTGCTGATGTCCACCAATGTGAGCAGCGTTTCCATACCCCCTTTGAAGAACACTATGGATATTCATGTAAGTCCAATGTAAGGTATTACTTATACTAATGCAGACCATGGTCTCTTCTGATAAGACCAGATGGGCAACTTGCTTTTTGAAGTAACAGGTGGAGTAACATGCTCAGATACAGACTCCATGAAGCATTTGGCTTCTCAATAGTAGGGCCCCAGCTCATTGGAGAAGTCAGAGACATTCCCCTGTTGAAGGCCTTGAATCCACAGTTTTGTACTGAGGATGAAGGATTTCCCCTCCTACCACCCATGTGCTCAAAGTAGAGAGGAGGAAGAGGAGGATTCTGATCAGTGCCTGCTCCTAGTTCTCTATGAAACTGCCATGATGGCCACAGTAAGGCATTGTTCTCTCCTTGTCTCTACAGGGGTGTCTCTCAGAACATAGAGTGCTCTTTGCACCAAGATTAATGATTTTGTCTTAAAAGTTGGTGCTCTTGGGACAGGAAATTCAGGACTTCATGTCAGTGCCTCTTATGCCAAAGACTGCAGTATAGCCAGTTTCCAAAGGTCTGGTGACACACTATGCCTTCCCATCCAGATGACACTTCCGGATGGTTGGGAGGGGTTAGGCTGAGGATTAGATGACCAGAGCTGCTGCTTGGGACTGATGGTCTGGAGCAGTGGTTCTAAATCTTGGGTATGTGTACCCCTGGGGGTATGCAGAGGTCTCCCAGCAGGTACATCAACTCATCTAGATATTTGCCTAGTTTTACAACAAGCTACATAAAAAAGCACTAGCAAAGTCAGTAAAAACTAAAATTTCATACAATGACTAGTTTGTACTGCTCTATATACTATACACTGAAATGTAAGTACAATATTTATATTCCAGTTGATTCATTTTAGAATTATATGGTGAAAATAAGAAAGTAAGCTATTTTTCAGTAATAGTGTGCTGTGACACTTTTGTATTTTTATGCCTGATTTTGTAAGCAAGTAGTTTTTAAGTGAGGTGAAACTTTGGGGTACACAAGACAAATCAGACTCCTGAAAAGGGTATAGTAGTTTGGAAAGATTGAGAGGCACTGGTCTGGAGCAGTGGTTCTCAAAGCCGGTCCACCGCTTGTTCAGGGAAAGCAGGCTGGGCCGGTTTGTTTATCAGCCGCGTCCGCAGGTTTGGCCGATCGCGGCTCCCACTGGCCGCGCTTCACCACTGCAGGCCAATGGGGGTGCAGAAAGGGCAGCCAGCACATCCCTTGGCCCGTGCCGCTTTCCGCAGCCCCCATTGGCCTGGAGTGGTGAACCACGGCCAGTGGGAGCCGCGATCGGCTGAACCCGTGGACGTGGCAGTTAAACAAACTGGCCTGGCCTGCCAGGGGCTTTCCCTGAACAAGCAGCGGACCGGCTTTGAGAACCACTGGTCTGGAGGACTCATCTGATGCTAAATTAATGTTCTCTGTGGAAAAACACCAACATAGCAATGGCAAAGAGGATGTTTCTACTTTTCTCCAGTTTTTGCAGAAGCTATCCAAGGCAACTGATATTGAGTTAAATTTTGTACAGGAATGTACAAAGGCCACAACCAAGAGATACCTGGGGAAGGAATCCCTGACCAAGTGGAGTTGCCATGTCCTTGCAGCCTATTTTTGACCAGCTGCTTCCAAGTTGATAAAGAAAAAGTATAACTACTTCAAAGACAATGCCAACTCCTCTCACGCTTCACATGAGAAATAGGAAGTGGAGGTAGCTATGGCTAGAGGGAAGCCAGCCATAGCTAAAGTTCTCTGCCCCAGAATCCTCATCTTGCAGTGGTTGGAATCATTTGAATGAAGGATTTACTTTTTTGTCATTGTAACCTTTCACATTGTGAACTGCAAACCTTAATGGCAGTCACATCGTAGCTTTGGAAGAAATCTGTCATCCAGGTAATTGATTATCTTTCCAAAGAGAAATGTCAGGACCCAGATCTGGGCTGCATTAGAATCAGGAAGAGTTTAGAAGGAGTGGATGCTTTTCGGATTCTTCTCCCTTTTTGGAAGCTGTGTTCATTAGATTCCAGTCATATAATTCATAAAAGATTTCCACATAGTCTTTAGACCAGCTTTTAAAAACAATATTATTTAGATTACCACACCTACTTTGGTAGGGCTACTCTTTCATTTCTCTTTAACTAGAAATTTAAAAACCTAGTGGGTATTACTTTTTTGCCTCTTAGATTTGCTATCTATGGATGGATGTTATGAAAGTGAAAACTGGGTTTTTGGTCTGTAACTGGAATTTTCATAAATTGTCTCCTTTATAATTATATATTTGCGTCCGGCATCTCTGCTTGTATGAGAATCTTCATTCTTAAGTGGAAGCTACCTGAGAAATGGAGGATGGTTCGCTGGACTTTGGATTTATAGTCAATGCTTTGTTTCCATCTCACACATAGAGCCTTACAATCCATGTATTTTATCAACATTTTAAAAAACACCTTATTTTTTATCTTATGGAGTCCCACATAGCCATGCTATGCATGCTCCAGTTATATAGAGGAATCTGTTGAGAAAACAAATTGAAAACTTTCATTATAGGAAAGTAACCTAGTTTTCTCAAAATATTAATAACTTTTCCTTGAAAATATATAAGTATTTTACGTAGTTTTGATATTTCAGATTTAAGAGTAGGTAATTATTTCAGTACTTCCAGGCAATATTTTTATGGGTGCTCTGTCCACAAGACATCTGACCTTCATGTTTCTGTTGTGTGATGTAAATTATTCCCTCTTTGTTTTATTGTCTCATTTCTGTATTTTTGTTTCTGCCATGCTTTCAGTCATTGTCTCACACTACCTCGCTCTCGATATACTCAGTCCTTTGACCACCACCACAGAGATGCCAGGTATATATTTTCCTTGGTGTGAATAAATGCATGTACCTGTGTGTACCTACATTGTATAGTGGTAGAAGATAAAATTCTGAAGAACTGTGCTTAGTACCCAAATAAATAATGTATTTTTAGAAAAAATTGATGTCTGGATTATTAGTTGGCAGACAATTGATTAGGATAATGTTTTTGTAAGACGTATTTTTTTACATTTTCAGCCTCAAAAGTCTATAATTGGTACCACATAAAAATGAAACTACATTTTTACAGTTGCAGTGTTCTCTCTTCAATAAAGTTATTAAAGACAACTATTTAAAATCAATCAACATAAACACTTAATGGAAATATATCTGCCACATACAGTATTTAAACTGTATAACCCTTTTCACTGTAGGGTTACAACAGATAAATCCTAAGTGTGATAATTACACTGCTACCTCAATATAACGCCACCTGATATAACATGAATTTGGATATAACGCGGTAAAGCAGTGCTCCAGGGGGGCGGGTCTGTGCACTCCGGTGGATCAAAGCAAGTTCAATATAACACGGTTTCACCTATAACGTGGGAGGATTTTTTGGCTCCCAAGGACAGCGTTATATCGAGGTAGAGGTGTATATTTTTATATTATCACTTGCATGTTAATTTGTCTTATATATTTTTATTTCCAGTAATTTTTCTAAGTTGACCAATGATCTGTTTCTTATTTCAATTTGTATAAGCTGAGTTCTATTTCCGATGATTACCTCATTTGCTGAAAGTTCCTGCTTTTCATGTTTGTTTGTCCTCATTCATCTTTGTGTTGCTTTTCATTGTGTTCACCCTTTGTTTTGGCAGCAAGGATCACAAAATGTATCCTCTCTTTTGTGAAGATGCAATCAGATTACTCCGTTCCCGTAAGATGTGTCGTACTTATTCTGAGGGTGCTTACTGTGATCTTGAGAGGTATAATTGTTGTGGAGTATATTATTTATTTTCCCATTTATACTTAGGTAGGCAGTAATCCATTCAGGTTCAGAACTAAACAATGTATTTTTTCAGAAGTACATTTATACAATAAAGATACGGTACAATATACTGTTATTATTTGGCAAATATATTAATCTAAGATTTATTACGTAGAAGTATATTTATATCTTTAAATACTAAGAAAAACTGAATGGTTTGCTAAAAGGAACAGCCATATTTAGAAAACAGAGTGTATTAATAAATATAAGGGGTTTTTAATAGCGCGTAAATTTTTGGTTGGGATTTTTAAAAGTGCTCATTGCTGTCCTAACTCTGCTCCAATTGGAGACAAAGGTTAAATTCTTGAAAATTCTTTGTTTGTTTGAAAAATTCTGGCAGAGATTATTTTTAATACTTGTAAAGTATGTTTTTATTATTCATTCATTTTAATTATTGGTATTTCTAAAGTTCTCATTCAATAGTTTCTGAGTACCTCACATGCATTAATTAATTTAGTTTCACAACACCCATCTGTAGTAGGGAACATTATTCACTCTGTTTTATAGATGGCAAAGATGAGGCAGAAAGAAGTTTAGCCCATAGTAGCTAATTTATTATTTAGCCAATATCAGTGAATATAAAATATTACATGTGGAATATAGTTGCCTCTAAGGCTTGTCTACATGGGGAAATAGCCCGACATAGCTAGTGCATTTGGAAGTGGATTAAGCTAAACTGCAAAAAAAAAAAAAAAAAAAAGCACTCTGTGCAGAATAAGAGTTGACATGGGGATTTATGCAGAATAGCTATTACACTTTAAATTCACATAGCATATTTTGCACTACCTTGTAGTAAGTAACAAGAAGTGCTAGTATGGCGCTGCATTGGGAATGGATTATTAGCATACAGTTCTTGCTACAAAACACTAAATGTATAAAAAAATGTCTGAATGGTTTTGTAGGAATGCTACAATATGAAGATATCACTCCAACATGCTATGAAATTATTAAGGCCAGAGTCTAATCTCATTTAGTATACTTAATGGTAGATATTGCCATTTCTTTAAAGGAGGAGCTGATATGTAGCTCTTTTGCACTCATCCATTGCAGGAAGAAGTGCATTACACTCGCTCATGGTTGCCATCTTGGTCTCACTCAATCAGAAGGACAAATCCTCATAGCATTTTTAAAGCTTTGTTTTGTATTAAAACAGCATAAAATCAAATCCCGTTAGTAGCTGTAGAACTGGCTTCAAGATAAAAACAAAAATAAAATGGTAGCCAGAATTTTTACAGTTCCACAGAACTCTTCAAATCCCAAAGGTACCTTGTTCAAATATTCCTTCTCATACATTTCCTTGGCATGACAATTCCTCTCAGGACCCTTCCATGTCAGGACAGCTTGACAAGCTCTGCCTGCCTGCCTATGTAAATTTTAATTGGCCGGTGTTTGGACAATAGGTGGGGAGAACTCTGAGTTACTGCAGAGAATTCTTTCCCAGGTATCTGGCTGGTGGGTCTTGCCCACGTGCTCAGGATTTAACTGATCACCATATTTGGGGTTGGGAAGGAATTTCCCCCAGATCAGATTGCAGAGACTGGGGGGTGGGGTTTCGCCTTCCTCTGCAGCATGGGGCACGGGTCACTTGCAGGTTTAAACTAGTGGAAAAGGTGGATTATCTGTAACTTTATGTCTTTAAATCATGATTTGAGGAGTTCAGTAACTCATCCAGAGGTTATGGCTCTATTACAGGAGGGAGTGGGTGGGAGAGGTTCTGTGGCCTAAAATGTGCAGGAAGTCGGACTAGATGATCATGATGGTTCCTTCTGGCTTTAAAGTCTATGAGTTAGAGACTGAACACCCTGAAATGCTGTTACCTAGGAAGCTACCTAAAGTAGAGTTTGGCTATTCTAAATTGAATGATTCATAAATCATCACCATAGATTTTGTTGTTTTTGTGGCTTGTGCCACATTCTCCAAGTGAATTAATAGTAGGTTAATTCTGCCATAACTGCGCAGACAGAGTTCTCAAGGCAGTGCTGCATGCGTTCATGTCACACGCCCCGTCAGTGCCTGTCCCTGGCTGGGGAAGCTAATGATCCAACCAGTGGACCAAATTCAGTGATGAATCCTGGCCACATGCCATTTGAGGCATGTTGCACACATGCTAAGAAGAAACTTTCCTAACACTTTCTATTACAAGATTCTGTTTTCAGGTGGTTATAACTTTGCCAGACCATTTCGGCTAAAACTTTCCATGATGATTGTTAGCCTCAGGCAGATTATATTATTAATATATATGATACAATGGTTCACTTGTCTCCAAAAACACTGCACAAAGTATGGTCTTGCCAGGGCTGCAAGCCTGCTCCTCCTGGCTACCACCAGCCACTGTGGCATGGACAACTGGAACTCAGAGCAGAGGAGACTGTCCCTCTCTGTCATCACAGCAATGCACCACAGTATGAACTCTGTCCCCTCTGGGGATGCCAGTCTTCCATCATCCACTTTAACTGGATCACTTTACCATTTACCAACCTACGGTCTCCAAGCCAAACCAATTACTACACCAGGCATTCACAACTCCTTGTGTAGGTGCAGGATGGGGGAGGTAATCTGGTAAAGTGGTGTGGGCAGAAGCATGAAAGGGGGAAAGAGTTTAAGTTATGGTGTCTTCTCTGTGGTGTACAGTAGTTGTGATAATGATAAGACTTGCACTTCTGGGTGCAAGAGCAAAAGATATGTATTGTTAAGTTGCTTAAAATTTCACAGTTAGGTTTGTAGATTACCTGTTATTGTTGGGTGTACGAGTCAAAGCAAGTAGAGCAGGTCATTCTTTGCATAGAAATGTTCTTGGGGATCGTTGTCCTGACAGAAAAAAGTCCTGTATTCTGTTTCTAGGGAGCATGACACTAATAAAGCAATTTCACTGTGCAACTAAATATCTGCTCTTGCTCAGGAACAAAACAGAATATGTATTCATATAAATGGCAATATGCCCTGTACATCTGAGATTAGAATCTGACTCCTTCACGAAAATTTTGAATGATCATTAATTTTTAATATAGCTACTTTATTTTCTTTATAATGTTTTCTTCCTTTAATAGTGTGTGTGTGTGTGTGCGTGTATAAAAATAGCTATTACTTGGCAAGCTTCTTACAGTTTATTTTGCCTAATATGAGGACTATGGTTCCTTTTTAAAAAAAGATTTTGGATTTATATGCAGATTTTTATCTGGGAATTTTGGTAAAGCTCCTAGAGAACATAAAGTGGGTTAATCAGAGTTTAGAGAGATTTATACAGCAGAGTATGTAAGCTGTTACAAGTAGGGTTTTTTTTTAACCTCAGAGCACTGAGCAGTCCTTCTTGAAACTAAATTAGCCACATTTTGTACTTTGGATTCTTCATAGGAATTGTGGGTTATTGTGCCCTGTTGTATCTTGATGAAGTCTTTTAGTATTCTTCCCCATTGTTGCATTTTACGTCCTCCCATTGCAATTTACTCACTAGATTTCTTAATTTCTCAAATCTGCTGTGCTGATTATCTAAGTAGGTGTTGTACTTCTGTAGCCTTTGAACCCGTTGATTATTATGGTGTATGCACGTAATTAACAGCCAGTGGTATTAAGCTTCCTCATTATTCCCACACTCTCTATTAGTTCCCCCTTAATCATAAACAGATGATCCAGAAGCATTCTTCTCTGCTTGAATCTTCTATTTTACTTGTTAGCCTAAAGCAATCTTGTTCATTAAATCCTCTACAGCTATATTTTAAAGGGCTCCCTAACAGCCTTTCAGACTCAGGTGAAACTTTTGCATTGAAGTTATGTTGCTTTATAGGTATGATTCTGGCATTTAATATGAAGAAATAGTGCTTTTTGCTGTTTAGATCAACATGTAAACAAGTTAAGCAACAGACACATTAGTATTATCTCCAAATTACACAGAATATTCAAAAGGTACCTCAGTCATTGCTGTGTAACCAAAAAGAGAAAAATAACAATCAGATTACAACTTCCAAAGTACCTTCAATTTGAAGCCCTCAAGATTGCTTACAAATATAATTCAAGCCTCACAACATTACTCTGTGTGTGATTATTCCCAGTTTACAAATGGGGAAACAAAGGCACAGAGAGAAAGAGGGTATGCAGCTTGCCAGAGATCACATAACAATTTCACAGCAGAGCAGGAAATATATTTCTGGGGCTAGATCCTCCACTGGTATAATTCTGCATAGCTCCATTAAAGTCACTGGAGCTACGCTGATGTATAACAGATGAGGATCTGGCTCCAGATCTTCTGAATCACAATCTTGTGATTCAAGAAGACAGAGACAATTCAACCAAATTGTTGCATATATAAAGCATTTCTTGAAAGCATGAAAAGAATTTAGCCAATTAAAATAGCTATCTTAATTCATTAGTTTATTTTTACATAATAAAAAAGCAGTTACCCTGGTTTGTCTGAGTCTGATTTCAGACTGTGGGCCAGATATTCAGATGGTATAAATCAACATAACTGAAGAATGGAGCTATACCAATTTATACTAGCTCAGGATCTCACTCTGAGAGTTCTCATTTTAGCACCTGTACTAGTCACCTAAAAGAGAAAAAATTTGAACAGTAATGCTAGAACATGAAAGTATGTATATGTATAACAGAAAAGCCATATGTGAACTGTGGGATAGTTTGAAACTTTGCTCAAAGCCCTGAGTAGTTGTAACAAACTTCAGCTGGAGTCAGAAAAGAAATCTAGTAAAGCAAAAATAGCCCTGTGCAGGCTTAATTCAACTATCAAAATGGCCTATTGAGGTTCAGAGTGTCGATCTCTTCAATCCAAGTGGTGTGTATCTATATATGTTGACATTCCAGTTATGAGAATCATCTCACCAAGTTTTAGTTAAATCTAATAGATTATAGTCTCCATCATTTGTCCTATTTTTTCTTGTTTTTCTTCTGTATTCTGACAGTTGTTCATAGACACTTGAGTGTTAATTAATGCACAGTACTTATCTTATTCTTCAGTATCTGTTAAAAAAATCAAAATAGTTTAAATCTTCTTTCTTGTTTTGAGTTCATGTTTTGGGAGTACATGAAAAATTTATTCAGTTATGCAAAATCTTTCCTGCTCTTCTCATATTTAGTTTAACACCTGTCTAACAAGCACTACCACATCTGAATCCAATTTACAACCCGCGTGAAGACTGGCTAATTCATGCAATTGCCTCTCCTCAAGAACTGTTCCTTAAATCCAAATACCACTTTTTTTATACTGTTAGTCTTCACTATTAGTCTCATACCTCTTTCACATAACACTGAATGTCTGAGAAGACAAGCTACATCAATTCCAAATTCAGTTCCTGAAGTCATTCTTCATTATGCTAAATATTTCTTCACAGGTGTCATTTATTCTCACATGGATTACAATCACTGGGAATTCTCCACAGTTCATAAGGCTATCAAGCATTATTTTATACCATATTTTGTACTGACTTCTAGGAAAAGGCAGGCAGTCCTGGTTTTTTCTGGCCCAAAGGTATCTTGTAGCATATTTTTCACTAGGAACTCATTAATCAGGATTACTTGCTGCTTCTGTCTATTTGATGGTTGCCGTGCAGTGCTTGTTGTTAATCATTCAGGGCCAGCTACTTACCTCCCGTGAGCTCTCCTCATTGGAATCTCCTTTCTTGTCAATTAGACTAGCCGTTGTTGATATCAGTTTGAGATGGCTGCCTGCGTGTTCCTCTTTTGCTCTTCCTTTAGCTTCTAGTTTTTCTAGATGTTGTATTCTTCAGCCTTCCTTTATATTATGTCTCCATTCCATATAGGTTTGCAGCTTTTCATAACTCTCCTGATAATCATTTAATTTGGTCTCTAACCATTTCAGCTTTCTTTATGTCTTTCAGTGACTTAGCCACCTGTGTCTCCAGAGTAAAAATCTACTTTTACTTCACGTATAGCTCTCAAGATCTTTGTTCACAAACAAAAAGGGAACCTATGCCACATTAAACTGTCTTCGATCTTTCAATAGCCATTCTTTATGGCAGTTTGCTATTACTGCAGGTTGTCTTTTGTTTGGAACCCATTAATACCAGGATACTGTGTTAATTCATGAACTCCTGGTTTCCAACTTGTAGTTGACCTCTTTTAATGTAATAGCCCAGATGGTTGAACTAGTTGGTACCCCAGTTTACCACACAGCACCTAATTTCTACTCAGATCAAAGTCAGCTGGCCTTTCAGAGTTTTACTTGCCCTTTTATAAAAACTTGGGAAATTGTTCAGCTGCTTTCCTCCTCCATTTCTTTCCTTATTCACAAACTCAATACAATGATTTTGGTTCAGATCACAGTTCACACTTCCACAGTCACTCCCTTTAAATAGATTCAGAAGAACTCAAAAGTATAGCATAATGGTCTCAACATTTTTATTACAAATTCATTTTAAAAGGAAAACATGTTGTGTATCTAGTCTAGCTATGCCAATATTCACTAGTCACACTCATATCAAACTTGAGTTTTGGGTGGACTCTTTTGAATGCTTCCCTTCTCATCTGGCATCTCAAAGCCCAGCTTCATCACTTAAGAGACCACATTGGTTTTTATTCTTTTAATATGCCTTCATGACCCTTTTATTTTCATCCTTTTTGTTTACATTGAAGGGATTGTGCTTGGAGAACAATGGAAGCTGATTGATGCATGTAGGTACAGGAGATGTATTTCTCATCCATTCAGCTATTTTATTGCTCCACTTTACAGTAAGGAAATGAACTTTTGATTTCTGTTAGCAATCATGGAATTTTACAACATCCAACCATATCTTATTTTTGCTGAAATACTCACTTGCTTAAACACCACTTACATGCTGATATGACTGAGCTGATAGAAAAAACCTTTGTATAGCTCACAAGGCCTGAATACATTATTAATTGAATGTGAAAAAAAATTAATTAATTTGGCTTTGAATATTTATGTTTTTAGTAGCTATTGCTGTACAGGAAGTGGACTAGCATACTGTATGTACATCATCTCTATGATACAACAAGGAAAAACACTCAATTATAAGGCACTATTAAAATGTCTAAAATATCTGTGCTATTTATTTCATATTCAGGAGGACTAGGCAGGAGAGAAGAGTGCCTAATACATATTATGACGACACTACCCATACTCCTGAAAGGTATTTTCATTTATATAGTAGAAATAGATATTTTTTAGTAATATAACATTTTGTGAGCAGTGTACTGTAGAATTATGAATTGGCCAAGAATCATGATATTGAGATTTGCAATGCATTTCATGGAGTATTTGTTTACATTTGGAGCAATCAGGCTTCGTGGTTTGAAAAGTTAAATGTTATTTTAGCACTACATGAACTACTTTCTGTATTTTAAGTACAAATGTTACCTGGAAACATGTTTATTGGTAGGGAGGAGTGGGGGAAAATACCAACAATATAGGTGAGTTAGGTGGTTTCCCCCTTAATTTCAATATGCTTCACATATCTAGGATTTTCAAGTAATTTTATTGTTAAAAGGGCAGTATAGTTTTCTCAGTTGTATTATTTTAAGGTTCTGATCCAGCAAAATGTTTAAGTATATGCTTAACTTTAAGCATACAAGTAGTTGCATTGATTTCAGTGTGATTAAGCACATGCTTGAGTTCTTTGCTGAACTGAAGACTAAGTCACTATTGTCCCTCCAAAATTTAGGAGGGACATCTGAAAATTTGCACAATTCTGAGACTACATCTAGTCAGCTCAAAAGTGTGAGAAAAGTTGAGAGAATTGGTAACTCATTAACAACAACAATTTAGTCTACATTCAAACATCATACACAAATACAATCATATTTATATCCCTTTTGTAAAATTTAGATTCGTATTTATAGATTACAATTGTCTATGGTAAAAGACCTCTACAGTATTTTTAAATAGAGGTTTGATGTTTTATTGATATAGTTATTAAAATATAATTAATCCAAACAGTTAATTTTCTAAAATCAAGATGGTCTTGATCATTTCATAAACAGCCACTATGGCAACTTTATAATTAATACAGCACTGATTTCGTTTTAAATGCTGTTATTAATAAAAATAAAGACACAAAAAGGGTTGAATTTAACTCAGGTAGAAAAACTCTTCTTCTCTGGGTATCCAGGTGTTCCATCTCCTTTTTTCCTTGCTGAGTGACATCCACTCCTTACTTTGTTTTTAAGATATGGTGTAGAACTTCAGCTAGATTTCCTTCAAGAAATGCCACTTCTCTTCCTAAAATTATTATATTATAAATAATTAAAAATAAATGTAAGCATAATCATTATCATAATGTAAATTACTTATTAGGCAAGGTCATTGAGTTAGAATGGAATATGAGCCATTCCAAGGCCATGGAGCCATCATGCAGACAACAGGAGTTGACTGTATTTTATGTATGTATTGCAATTTTTAACAAATGGTCTCATCCACTGCTCTGGATGCATCTACATCCAGTCCAAAACACCTGAGATAGAAAAACAAAACAAAAATCAAACCAACTCAGTTGCACCAAATCCATGAGATCAAGCCACAATTAGAACTTTATCAAACCCTAACCCATCAGCTTACTCCTATCCCGAAGGAAAAGGCCGAGGGAACAAATGGGCATTTCAGTATAACCTGGAAGTAAACAAATTCTCAGTTTAGCAAACTGATATGAGAATCTGATTTCACAGTTGAGGATCCCTAACTGAAAATGCACCTCTCCCCCACCCCTAGCATTCTCCCAATTTAACTAAGATACTGAGTGCCTAAGATGATCTCAATTGTCATGTTAAAATATGAAAAGAGATGGAATCTCAAAGGTAACCAAAGATCCAACCCAGTTAAGGCGTTACAGATTAAAACCAGAAATGGATTGAAAAATCAGTGAAGATCACCAAGCATAACACACCTCCTCTAAGAAACACCCTTTAATGAATGGACCATCATGTTCTATGGTTTCAGAGCAGTCCTAAGAAGTAGCTCCTGTGGCATGCATTGCAGTAATCCAAACCTGAGTTGACAAAATAGCAGATTACTGATACAAATTTTGAACCTGAAACAAAAGTTTGCAACATGTTGGTCAAGCACACATGATCAGGAGCACTCTTGCCTTCTGCTATTGACTGATAATCCAGAACAGGGACCAGCAACCTTTGGCACGTCAGGGAAATCCAATGGCGGGCAGGACGGTTTGTTTACCTGCAGCGTCCGCAGGTTCAGCCAATCGCAGCTCCCACAGGCCATGGTTCACCATTCCAGGCCACCAGGGACTGCGGGAAGCGGCGGCCAGTACATCCCTTGGCCCCATGCCACTTCCCACAGCCCCCTTGGCCTGGACTGGTGAACTGCCAGCGGATTTCCCTGATGGGCTGCGTGACAAAAGTTGCCAATCTGTGATCCAGAAGCTGGTGGGTTCTGTGTAAGTTGCCTCATCCAAGTCTTGGTCCTGGCCAGATACTACATAACCCCATCAACTGCTCTAGCCAAGTTTGATATGAAATGGAGATGAACTGCTGAGTGACATCCACATAGTAAAGATGCAAGTTAAGTCCATTCCACTTCATTGTCTTCCCTTAACTACCTAATATACACATTGATCAGGAAGGGAGACAGCAGAATTGTGTGATACCCCACATGAGATTGCTCCAATTCTACACCCTGAGACCTCAGAGGAAAGAACTGTGTTACTCAAGAACTACTCCATTCATTCTTGCCATGTTTTGCAATAGTTTCAGCAAATACCTTGTGCTCAACAGTATCAAAATCACTAAGAAGTTCAGCATGGACACTTGGTCTGGGATTTTCAATGGAGTCCAGAGAAATTAGGCATCCAACTCCCTTTGGTTTTCAAGGATCCCATAGACTTCTTTGAAAATCCCAGTCCTGGTTCTTGTTCACCATCTTCAGAAGATCACTGATCCATGAAACCACTGTAGTCTCAATGCTTCATACCCAGGCCACTTGCAGGAGATCTGAGGATTCCATGTAGTACCAAAGTTGATTTGCATCACCATCTCTCAATCCAGAATTATGTGAATTGCACGTTTCCAGAGTTTTAGGGTAATGAATGGTAAGAAGATTGTCATGTGGTTTTTGGAAGAAGGACAGGTATTTAACTTAGAGGTTGTGAGTCCATCTGCCCAGAGTCTCTTTTTCCAATTCTGCTTCCATTCAAACATAACAGTAGCGATGCGCAACTCAGCCCTGCAGCGCTTCCTGCTGGTCCGGTAAGGGAATTAACTTTCCAGCCTTGGAGCGCCCTCTGCAGGCCAATGTGTCACTGGCCCTGTGTCCCTCCCAGACCCCAGGTACCCCTCTCCCTTGGGTGCTGCTCCCTGGCAGTACCCCACTCTCTGGGCTCCCCTCCCAGGGGAATCCCCACCCTCTATCCCCACCTTGCCTCAGTGTTCACTGCCAGTCCTCATCTAGCCCCTGCACTCTGGAGCAGACTGCAGTCCATATCGCTCATCATTGGTGGGGGGGGGGGGTTGAACCTGCTGCCTTCACCTACCCCCGGGCTGCACCACTGCAACCCCAGTACCTTTTCAGGCCTTTGGCTAGGCCTGCAGCCTGGGGTTTTCCAGGTGGGAGCTCCTCAGCTCCCTTGCCCCATTCCCCAGAACTGCTCTACTCTGGTACCTTACTCAAGTCCCAGGCATCCAGGCCCTTCTCTCTCTATGCCTAGAGAGAGACTGCCTCTGCTCCCGGCCCACAGACTCTTTATAGGGCCAGCTGTGGCCTGATTGTGGTGTGGCCCAGCTGTGGCTACTTCCCCAATGAGCCCAGGTTTTCCCCTACCACAGCCCTCTCCCAGGGCTGTTTTAAGCCCTTCAGGGCAGGAGGGGGGATGGCCACCCCACTACAATAACATTTATACAAACCGCTTGATGTTGTTTTTGACTGATGTTGCTGATGTCATGTTACACGTGTTTAAATCATTTAGCTCATCTAGAGCAGTGCAAAGTAATAATGATTGTCATTTCATTGATTTTTCATTGTGGGGGCTTAATGAAATGCAACACCCCCCTCCGCCTCCCTCCAAAACAAATAAAAAAATCCCACCAAAAAAAATCATCAATAGATAACAGTAAACAGCATTTTTAAAAATGCTTTACTTTTTAGAGGTGTTTTTAGGACATAGGTAAAGAAAATGGTTTGGCTTACAGTATATGGCTTTTAAGTTTGACACTATCCCTCTATGGTCTAATCTTAAAAGCATTCCACAAAGACTCAAAGGCAATGGAAATATTGCATGCGAAAGCATTGAAGGATCAAACCTTAAGGAAAGAAGTTAAGAGTTAGGCAAACTTGCTGAAAATGATAGAATTCACTTACTGAAATATGTTGAGAATTAGATCTAGAAAAAGTATACATAACTGTTGCCAGAAAGCAGCTGTTTTTCCTGATACCTCTTAGCAAAGAAGAGGAAATGCAGAAAACATATTGGAAGCAATTGAAAAAAATCTCCAGATTAGTGAGAAGCAAATATGACACATGAATTATAGTATTTTTAATATTACCTATAATTATTTATAACACCTCTTTATTTTAACTGCATTGTAAAGGTGGTACAATGGTGCAAGTTCATGGGCAGATCATGTAGTCAATGGTTCAGCTGAAAACTATGGGTAAGTAAAGAGTGTAATGTTACCAAATATGTGTTCCTAATCTGCTTGTAGAGTTGACTAATTGTAGTAACAAATTTTATTTCTGACATCATGTAAATCATCCTCCATTTCTTTCTCCACTGATCTCAGAAAAGGCATATTTGTTGGCTTGTCTCTATACAAGGTTTCTATTATGAGGATAGAAAGAACAGTGATGATGCTTGAACTACTTTATGTGAATCTTTTCAATATGTCGGGTTGTTCTTGAGAAAAAGGATTATGGTGGACAAAGGACACATACAATTTGGAACAAGATAAATTTAAGTCCAGTACTGAATTTAGCTTAAAGAAATTGGACCTGATCCTACCAGCTCTTACTGCAGTGAGCATCCCCATTGGGGGCTTGTTGAGTGGGATCTTGGGGGATCAAGTGCGATGCGGTCAGTTCTGAAGTCCTTACTCTCATTGATTTACTGGGAATTTTTCTGTAGTGAGGGCTGGTTAAGGTCTTCATCAGTGGACCTGCAGTGTTCTTTCCTTTTCTTTAACAATAATTTTATGTAAAAATGCCTTACATTTATTTTAGGATAAATATGAATTCATTATATAAAAATAATAACCACTTCTCTGTCTCTGTCCTATAATATTTTAAATCTCAAAAATGTGTTTTAAATTACACAAAATAAAGCCTGTAAATATAAATGGATATTTGAAATGCTACATGTATTGTGCCAATTTTTCAACTATAAAGTAGTGTAGAAAAAATTCCATAACCATTGAAAGAGTAAAAAGTTATATTTTCATTTTGTTTCTTTAGTAACATTATTTGTGTCTCTAGTATGGAAATGGTGTATTTATTCATTTTTCTATAGCAGCAGAAAGTAGACATTTAACTTTGCAGAAATATTTAGTCAAATGTATGTTTGCCTGTATAAAACAGATGAACAAGTCTCAAGCTGTGCTGATCTGATTATTGTAGACTACAAGTGTGAACGATTGACCATGTATATTGAAAGAAATTGTAGATACGTGATCACTTATTTTAATATCTTTAGGACTAAAGATTTAACTACAATAGTAATTTGTATTTGCTTTGTGTGTTCCAGTGTTAATGAGAATTTTTTGTTAGCCATCTAGTCTGGCATCTTTGTATATCACAGGCCACCAACACCACTCACCCAGAGAATTATGACAAAAGTAAAAAAAAAATTAATCAGTGTTCCTGCTCTGCAGCTATGTTTGTAACAGACTTTTGGCTGTGCCCCAGAGCAACATCATCCAACGTCCTTTCCTGTCCCTTTTCTTTCTGTGCACTCACCTGCCTGCTGACTTTTCAATTTCAGTTTAACTGGTAATGGGGAACATCCTCTTGCAGAGCCTGGGGTAGAGCATGCATGTGAGCTCCTCCTGAAGCAGTACATGAGCCAATCAAATGAGATTAAAAAATGAATGCTTTTTATTATCTTTTTCTGTTCTAGATATATAAGATATTCCTTCTGACGGTATTAGGTACAAAATGTTCCACTGATTATTTGTTTTCCAATTTGACAGTTTCCCGTCAATACAAGATTCCATCAGCACATCTGCAATTAAGTGATCTATCAGTAGTTGTAGTATAAAAATATATTTGTATTGAAAATTGAGGTAGCAGGTCCTAGCTCTGTCTTGTTGTTTTTTTAAACTCCAAATTAGAAAAAATATTAATTTGGTCCATTTAAACTAATGCTATGGAGTGCAAAAAAAAAAGTTGAAAGTCTAAGCCATTTTGTTGCACTAGAAACTTAGAATACCTTTATTATTTATCTGATCTTTCTTAGGCTCAGCTCATAATAGAGGTTAATATGGTAAGGTATCAGAGGAAAAAATAACCAAAGTTTGTAATTCAAGAAACAGTTTGTGTTGGTACACTGTGTACCAATTTTAATTAAGATCAGCACAGCTGTTACAAAAAAAGCAAAAGTTGGTTTGGGGAAGCTATGGTTCAATATGACATTTAACCAGACCATTAAGAATATTTTGAATATTTTAAAAATCCTTAATTATGCAAACTTTTCAAATAATGAAATTAATTACATTATTATGAGAGGAATTAAATAAGGGATTAATTCCATGGACTTTGGGCCAAATCTTGATCTTTTTTAAAGTCAATGGCAACACTCCCATTGATTTCAGTGGGGCCAGATTTACACCCTGCAAGTGGTCCCATTGACATATGGCACTATGGCCTGGTGCATAAAGTTAAGCAGATACATAAATCTTTCCAGAATCGAAGCCTTTCTGTGGACTCTTACAATTATAATTAAAGATCTCCCAGGGTATCAGTCTTTTAAAGCAAATTACTAGTGAAAAATAAAGGAAAATTAAATCAGAAATTGTGTTATTAGTAGCATATAAGATTTGGAACAAAACCCCAGAAGTTCAGAGCAGAGGCTGAACCTTTGTCACTAACTATTGTAGGCTGAATTATATGTCATGTATTTCATCCAAATGTAGTGTTCAACCCTGAAAGGTTCTGTGCACTCAAACCCAGTCCAGCAAAACACTCACGTTTAATTCTGAGTCTGAGATGGTCCCATTGACATCAGTGGGAATACTCATGTAGTTAAGTGTTTTGCTGGGTTGGACTAGAGTGTTCAGCGCCTTTAAGGAATTGAGCCCTTATTGGGCATTGTTTCTGTTTGTATTGCCTGATATAGCCCTTGCTTCTCATTCATTAAATTACATGGTCAGTAGGGAATTTTGAAAATTGCTACCGTGCATATACATCTTTCCATTTTAAGGTGCCATTTTAATTAAATATTTCAGAGCTTTCCAGTGAGTGGGTGAATTTGTGTATACACTGAATTACCTAGGGGAAAATATCATTTTAAACATATAATGTAAGACTTCATTCTGGTTTTTCATGTTTGAATAATTTTAGTATTTCTATTAACAGTGATGGAGGTTTAGTATACTCAGTTGTAGGGAATGGGCTGTGGGAGAGGAGAAGGCAGCAGAAGAGAAGTGAGATCAGAGGGAGAGAGCCAAAAGTGGTTGTTGAGATACAAAGCACCGCTGAAAGACAGTTGTGTTTCTATAGGTGGTGGGAGGAGGGAGAAGAGGTCCCATGAATACAAGAAACCTGGGGTGTTTTTTTTTAATTAATATATTCAAAATGATAGCAAAAGGGTGTTTACATTTGTTCATATTCACATAGTGAAAGGATACCTTGCATAAATGTCCAACCACTCAAATTGGTTTTTCAAAGATTTTTGTATTAAAATTTAAAATTAAGGAGCCATACTGAAATAAAAATAAGTCAAGCCATGCCATTGTATGCATGCAGAGGTCCCTGTACCATGTGGGATTGGTATGCTAATTTTTTGAGAAATAATCTTAGGGCTTGTCCACACATAGACATAGTGCATGGCAAGATGGGGTGTAAATCTACTGTGCAGTAGCCTGCTGAGTACTAACTGGCACTGTGGACCCCGCTAGTGTGCGCTAAAAGTTCTGTAGTGCACTCTGACCTTCTGCTGTCAGAGTCCACTACAGAACTGCTAGGGCTTGTCTTCACTGCAACAGTTAGCTTGAGTTAGTACACTCAGGTTACTGCACTCAAGATATGGTCGCTTGAATGAGAGGGACCACACTTCAAAACAGCACTGGAGTTTCACATTGATTTGATTAGTGGCACAGTGATTGGATTAGCAGAGTGATTGGATTAGCTGCTGCTGAGTTGTTGTAATTTGAGCTGTTGCATCCTCAACGCATTAATAGCTGGAGCATCAGCATCACTCAGGCTTCAACCTACCCACTCCTTACAGGTCAGCTAGCTCAAGGCGGGTAGTATAGACATACTCTAAAAGTGGAAAGTGGGATTCTTTAAAATAAGCAAACAATGTCATCACCTCATGGTGCTGTGTCTGCTTTCATTTAAAGTTGTATTAAATATGATCTGTGACAACTGAAGATTTATTAGAAAGATTTATTAATAATTAGAAAGTCCTGAATCCCTTTTCTGAACAGTACACACTCTACTTGTACCAAGTCTTGGATGTTAGTGAGATTTTTTTTTAATATTTAAACTGAGATATAATGTAAGGAAAAGCTATTCAGGTAACTTTTAGAAGTATTTTAAAAATGTATTAGTTATTTTTTCTCTTTTCTTCCAAGGCCTATGTTGTTGAACTCATGGTATTATTATGAGCTGGGTAAAACCTTGCAATGGGTTAAAACTTCATTCAAACTGATGTATGAATGCGCCCTTCATTTAAGATAGTTGTAAGAGATATTTAAGGGGCCAAACCTAAAACAAGGTCAAATAGTGTGTGCCTGGAAACCAGCACCAGGTGAGCGGGAGATTCCACTTGGTATTATGATCAAATAGGTGGATGTGGATGTGTGTGAGGGAAAGCAGAACACACGCACGCTGAGAACAGATGAGAACAGAGAAAGAGAAAGAGTCAAAAAGCAAGCAAGTCCAGCAGGAGCCTGTGAGCACAGGGTGACCATGGGAAAAGTTAGAGAGAGAGATTCTTGGCATGTTGGCTAAAGAGGCTTGGGGCTGTAAACTGAGAAACTGCTTCTCTTTCTTTTGGTTCCTCATTCATTTGTTGAAGGAGGACTTTGTATAGTCCTTATAAATAAACAAGATTGCATCAAAGAATACTAGGGTGACCAGATGTCCCGATTTTGGGGTCTTTTTCTTATATAGGCTCCTATTACCCACACCCCCGTCCCAATTTTTCACACTTGCTGTATGGTCACTCTAAAGAATACCAGTCTTCATTAATTTCTGCTTCCAAGGAGAATGTCCCCAGGGCCCTGAAATTTGACTATCCGCTCAGGTCAAAGATGGGCAACAGAATTAAGCGAATTGGCATTATAGGAAGAAAAAATAGGAAAAAATGGACCAAATCAGTTTTTAAAAACTTCTTAAAATATTTCTGTAATAGTAGTTCTAACATTAACAGATGACATGAGACCGTGGTGTGGCATAAAGGTTTTGTTGGCGCTTGCTTGGAATGACTAGTGTAATTCACTTATGGCATTGTTCATATGTAATGCAACCGTCCCAAACTGATGTCAATGAAGAGTCAGATAATGAGTGTAGTTCTACTGAAAATTTTTATACTATATCATTACTTATTCTCTATATAGTTATAACACACACAATAGTATATGCCATATAATATTTGATTGACTATTCATATACATTACTTTATTTATATTTTATTTTCTAGAGTAGATGCAAGCATTGAACTCTTTTCTGCACTAAATACTATACCAGAACATACTTTTATATTATGTTAAGCTTCTTTATACTTATTTGATTATGATCCTCCTAAAAATGAAATTAACCTGCAGCTTCTAACTAGCTACAGTATTTCTCTATCTCTGTGCTGTTACAATGAACTGCTTCTTCACATCTTCACACACTTCCTGTTACAACATTCATGACTCAATGGTTATTACTAGAAATCTCACTTTTTGCAGACATGCTTATTTATGTTATGCTAACAGAGGATCTTGTGTCTGTGACTAAACAGCAGAGTTCCTATAGCTAGTAGAAGAACAGCATATCCAAGGATTGAAATCCAGCAACCTTCCACGGACACTGACAGGTATCCCATTGGATAATAGCTGGCCTATTCTTGAAGTAGTGACTATTAGATATTGTACCTTTTGTATTTCTCTTGTTATTTGCTAAGTGTTTCTAGAAGTAGTGAAAGCCTGATATGATCACAAAAGTTGCATTAAAAACCCTTCCATAGTGTACATTTATACTTCTTTTTCTTCAGTTCTTTGTTACAAGGACATATTAACTACTTTTGAAATTTTAACAAACTGATTTTAACTGGCCTACTACTATAACCTACTTTTTATGTATTGTGCACAGTAAAATTAATATTGCACATGAGATGGCAGCTAAAATATGGGAAGAACGTCCAATCGTTTTGGGAAATAGTGAGATGTCTGTGTGCATGCACTGACAGCTTTTATGATTACACACTGTTATTTGCCTCCTAAAAGTCCTTCTGTACAAATGCACTTGGATAAGTTACTATTTATTCATTTGATGAAGATTCTCCTTTTTACTTGTTAAGAAAAGTAACATTCATTTTTGAATAATTAAAAATTAGAAACGGTAACTTTGTGTATCGAAAAAACTATTAACTTTGGACATTCCCAGAATATGAGCATGAACCAATGCACATAAGTTAGTAGTTAACTCAAGGCATTGTAACCCTTCAAGTTAGATGCTAGTGAACAGAATTTACAATTATTACTGTATACTAGGGGTGACTTTCCTTATAACATCTTGGTAATTCTAAATTTTGGCCTTTTAAAGTGTTTATTTTAAACTTAGAATAGCCTGAGTGCTGTTCTACATGGTGCCTTACAGAAAGCTGAAACTTTGTCAATGTGATAGATATGCTTGGTTAAGATGTAAACACCTACTGATCCATTCTTCCATCAGTGTGTGGGAGAATTATATGCACAAATCTCCCACACGCTGATAAGAGAATAGACCACCTAAAGTGAATGCTCTTTGCCAGTAGAGACAGAAGGATGGTGAAGTAGGTAGTACTAAAGGAGAAGTGGGAGGCCATACTGACATTTCATTAGATTTAAAAATGAAAACCTTTGCACAAAGTCTATTGGTAATGCAAAGGAGTTTCAAAACACTTTAAGTAATACTGTGGGTGTTGGATAGCTTTAACTTTGACTATCTATTTTTCCCCTTTAAAATGGCTTTCAGTAGTTCATATGCAATAAATTATATTCATATTGGATAGGATTTTCAAAAGCACCTTAGTTACTCAGGCACTCATGTCCCACTGAAAGTCAATTGACAGTAGTACTTACGCCCCTAAGTCACTTAGGGGTTTTAAAAAATTTCATCCATCCACTGTTATGGCCAGATTGTGACCAATACAACCATATATTATAGGTGATGTGGAGCTGCATTTCTGCAGCTGGTTCTTTGGTTGGCATTGTATCTCTTCTGCAGATTACAGCATGTGCACCCCTTCTGAAGAGGGTGCAAGGACCAGCCACTGCCTGATCCCAGACAGCAAACCCAACTTCTACAGTGGGCAGAGATTGCCTCTTTTACAGAGATGAGCACAGAAGCAGCACTAGTGCTACAAGAGTTTTCTCACTCCCTTAGTATAAGAACTCCTGTTGTGCTTGGCCCCATTGTGGAAGGCAGAAGGAAGAGAGAGAGATGTTCCTTGTGCCAACTCCTTCTCTTTCCCACCTGCACAAGGACTAGGCACAGTCTGGCTTCAGTCATGCACTGTTTTTATAATTCAGGTCTAGGGGGGAATTGCTTTCTTCAGAATTTATTTCTGTAACCAAAGAAAGCTTATTTTTTCACCACCATGTGGATGCTTGACTCCTTTACTCATTTGTAGCACTGAAACCCTTCTTTAAACGGTTATCTAAGCTAAGCAACATCTATTACAAAGCTAAGGTTACACTTCTTTGTTTATCCACAATGTTAAAGAAGCGAGACAGTGGATGTTTTGGCTGATCAAGCTTCCCATTCAGAAACAGAATTGATAGAGCCAGAAGAAGACATGAGGTAATCTTTGTGGTTTTGTGCCAGGCTAGTTTTACTTCTCCCCTGATTGTCAGTGCCTTCAGTTCATAGTTACCATTATGTGTCTCATTGTGGTGTGTTTTGTTTGTTGGGAGCTTTAGAAATAGGGTAATGGTGACTGGCATTATTCTGGACCTGTCTGGGGGAATTTCATTTTGTTTTCTATGAATTCAATTATACCTTATGGAAGGTGCGAACAGACATTCATTTTAATGACCCTTTTATCAAAGCACTCAGCAAAGTTAGCAGCCCTAGAGAAAACTTTGCTCTGCCTCAGTACAGTCTTTTATAAAAATAATGCTGTTAATAACGTAAGACTCTTCATAATGAGGCTGCCTGCAGTCTCTCTCTCTATTTAAAATACTAATTAAAACTTGACTTTTTGTTACATTTAATCACCATCCAGTCACTCTTCTTATTAACCATCTTCATTGTAAAATACAGGACTTAGCTGTAGGAAGAGCCTTAAAAGGTACTATTAGGTTAAGAGTTTGTAATTCTGTCAAGATTCCATCAACTCCATTGGAGGTGTGTGAAGTACAAATGATTACAGATTCAGCCCAACTAATATGTACAACCTAGTTTTAAAATTTAAAATAGATGTGTATAATTAAGGAAGTTGCTAGCCAACTTTTTCCCCTTTGTATTTCTCTTTGCAAGCAAAAGGATCAGACAATGACCTGAGACAGAAAAGTACTATAGAAATCCAGTCATTATTTCAGTACAAATGAAGATGAACCCCACAAATTATTTTGCACTATATCTTAATTTAGTCAGCTGTTTTGGAACCTCTTATTTTCTTTTGCCCATCTTTTCCTTTCACGTCTCAATTTTTTCCTCTTTCTGTCATTACATTGGCACCATACATTAGGTCAAGAAAACAGGAAGATAACTTTTACCAGAGACAAATCTTATGTTACCCTATGGGACATCTGAATGTGTACTTTGATAGTGGTACTAGAGGTCTCTATTAACCAGAACATTGAGTACTCTAGCTTTATGAAGCCATCCTTAATGCATGGCCTATATATTAACAGATGTCCTTTGCTTCTGAAGTTAACTCTTACAGCTGACATCAACATACTGTAATTAGATCAGATATAGCTTGTAAATATTTACTATGGGCCTTATCCTGCAAACCCTTGTTCATATGAGTAGTGCTAATGAAGCTAATGTAATCAGTAAGAACTACTTATATGAGCGAGAATGCAGAACCAGGCAATTTATTACCATCAACTAGGCTTAATATTCTCTAATCAAATCGCTTTTTCCTTCAATGTTTGGTATACTGGTGTAGTTGGTTAACAAAATAATAGTGTTTTACTGAGAAATTGCTTGGAAACAGATTATAGCATGGAAAGTCATTATTGAGACACAGAAAACATTTTAGCCCATTTATCCAGAGTTTTGGATAAGAGACTGCATACATCTATAAATACTGTATGTTATCAAGAAGCGAACTCAGAAAAGTTACCAAAATGTATTTAACAATGATTTTTCTCCAAATCAATCCCAAGCATCATATTTTATAACTAACAGAACAGTTAAGGTCAACTGAGCTGCTTTTTGACTAACATTACAGGAATTGTGAAGCACCAGATAGACAGCCATATCAAAGATCCAGATCAACAGAACAGCGTCCTGTGCTAGAGCGGACCAACTCCCGCTCCCGATCCACAGAGCGTCCTGACTCAAACCTCATGAGGTCGATGCCTTCATTAATGACTGGAAGATCTGCCCCTCCTTCACCTGCCTTATCGAGGTGAAACAGACAAATCAATCAGACTAATTCCCTTTGCCCCACCAACTCACATTTTATTTTCCCAGTAGCTAATTGGTATCGCCTTCCATCTTTGGCTGATCACTAGTAGCAGTAGATACTAACCCTGTCAGTGCCAACACACTACTTATATTCTCTTGTGGATATAATGGTGTGGCTGCCATTGTAATTTGTTTACTAACGTATTTAACTACATTTGTTTTGTGATTTCTCATTTATCAGGAATCCCGGGTGATTTCCCACATAAAGCACCTCATAACTATCATGTTCTTCTCTTGCAGAATGAGAAATTGTTTGTGTTCATCAGACATCGCTTATGGAACAACCATCATAACAACATTAAACGAAACTATTTTTTAAAAAAAGTTTCTTTAAATGGATTGTACTAACGTTGTGTATTAACCACTGTTTTCTCTGACTACATTTTACTGTGCCATAGTCTGTTTTGTTCCCGTTTAAGTACATTATATTACTACTGATGAAGAATTTTGCCAATTTATGTAAACTCCCTTTAGTGCAACTACAGTAAAGAAAATACGACTATATGTGCAGCCAGTTTGGTCGAGTAGGAAGTTGAATGAACCATCACCTCATTTTAGGATTGTAAAATATATTTCTTGGCTTTCTGATAGTGAAAGCTAATTATATCAAGAATCAAATCATGATGTCATTTCTCACTATTTTACTTCATTTTTACTTAGTCCAACCCAAAGCTTAACTGAATATAATGTAATAAGGATCTTAGCGTGTGGCCCCTAGATGGTTTTATATGTATGTGTGTATATAATAAAAGTGCACATGCACTTACATGAATACATACACACACACAGAAAATATGCAGAGTCAGCTACACAAATACATTACGTGTCAATATTTAGCCTTATTTTGGCTTTTTTCTTCAGATAGAGTTTTCTCTGTTTAATTGTCAGTTAGTCCTTCTATGAAAAAAGACAGCAGTACCATTACTGTACCTCAAAGGTCCTAAGTGCACCAACATTTTCTTAGTCATTGTATTAGCTCTGTAGGTACCTAAGGATGAATGTGACTTTAAAAGGGCATGTTTTGTTTTGATGTGTGTTCTGTAGGTCACATCCTCGAACTGGGTCTGTCCAAACAAGCCCATCAAGTACTCCAGTAGCAGGACGAAGGGGCAGGCAGTTACCGCAGCTCCCACCAAAGGGGACATTGGAAAGAAGTAAGTGATTTTTTTTGTGACTTCAGAATTGTTTGTGGATTGCTAAGATAAAGGGGGGATTGGTTATTATTTACTGCCTTTTTTTGGAATTAAAACCTAAAGGTCTTGCGTTTTTCCTGTGTAGAACCAGTATTTGCCAATAGTTTTGTGTTTTGTACCATCCACCATTTCTTTCAAAGTCAGTCTAACATCTACTGCCACATGAATTAAACTAATCTATATCATCAAAACAATTCAATAAACAGAGACAAAGTGGACTATGCATTGACTCAATTCTGTTCCCATTGAAGTTGATGGACATTTTGCACTGACTTCAACAGAAGCAGAAGGTCCTATATCAGTTGCTTTGCATTTAGTTGATAAAACTCTGGTGTAATGAATGTGTTTCATAAAATGTCAAATCTTGAAAGATTCTGAGTGCCCACTGTCTTCCCTGGTGTTGAGAATGTAGCATCCTTTCTAGGATCAGGATCAGTGTATGGTAGAATAGTAGTACAAAGCTCCTATGCTAACAACAATAAAGGAAAAATCTCACAAGTACAAAGGACGATTAGCTCATGCATAAATATAGATATCACTCTTGACACAGAAGGAACAGGAAAAAGGTCATCATCTTTAACAACAAAAATAAATACCAGCAAGATGCTTGGTGATGCATACTTTATGGATACTGTCAATACTGTTCCTCTGAATGCCTCATGAAAGCATTGTTCAGTAGACAAAACATTTTCAGGAATCTTCAAAATCATAGGAATAAAACTACATTTTTGACATCAAATATATTTTCAGCTTTTCTATTGATAATATATAGACGTGCTTTGCAAAATCAGTCTAAATGCCCATGCGCTCTCTTTTTTTTCTCCTTATGAAGAAGTGTGTTATACCTTTTGTAAAAGTGCTGTTGTTTTTAACCCCTATTCTTTGGTTCCCTTTTTTGTTTTATTTTTATTCTACGTAGACAATGGAGACAAGGAGATAGAACCTTATGAAGGTCTGTACATAAAGGAGGGTTTGTTTTCTGCTTGAAAGTCTTTTTGGGAGGCTGTATAAGCAAAAATAAACCCAACTGCAATTGATGTTTCTTGATTGCATAGACTGTTATTAGGTCAGTAGAAGAATTTGTGTGATAATTATTCACTCATGTATTTTGTAGTTCATAAATTGTACAGTGGTCAGCCCTAAAAATGTAGAATTTTGCTTTAGATAACTATCTAAATATGGTCACAATTGAGCAAAGTAATTAAGCATGTGCCTAACTTTAAGCACATAAGTAGTCACATTGCATTAAATAAAACCACTTCATGTGCTTAAAGTTAGACACATGCTTTAGTACCTTACAGAATCAGACTGTATATGATTTCTTAGATAGTATAGGAAATATTTAGGCCTGATCTTGCACAAACGTACATGAGTTGTCCTACTGAAGTCAATTGGACTACTCATGTGCATGAAGTTAAACACATGTATTACTGTTTGCAGTATCAAGATCTTAGGCGTGTATTCAAATTTAAGGACTACAGTAGTCCTATTAATTTCAATTGGGCTTCTCAGTAAGCCTGTACATACATCTTTATGGGACTGGGGCATTAGTGTTCACTCCAAGTACACATGTAACATTATTTTGTTGTCTAAAGCAATTGCTGAATTTTAAGTCACACCCATTGGACCGAGAAGTAAAAATTCCCTGAATCAAGGTAGTCTTAAAACAAAAAGCGATAAGAATTTTGCTAAAAATTAATCTCCCCACAGAAGTGAAAAATATTTCATAGAATTAATGCCAGCTTTGATACTCAATTTGCTTCATGACAAACCAGAAGATATCAATTGCAGTCCTTTTTTATGTCACTGAGGGTCTATACGTATCTGTCTCAACAGATTTTTTATTTAGTGTTTATGGTGTTTATTTCAATTTTGGAATCAGACTCTCTAGATCATTACCCTAGTGTGTACTTTTCTGCAGTATCTTTTGTGTTGTGCAAATGCTTATATCACAGTTAAATGTAGTCTAGCTTTGCCAGGAGATAATATACTAACATGATGTCTGTGCCATTGTTCACTATGTTTGTATGTTCTATCCTTTTTCCCAACCCTTTGTCTGTGTTATCTATTTAGATTGTAAGCTTTTGCAGCTGAGGCTGGCGATTACTCTGAGTTTGTACAGGGCCTACTACAATGGGGCCCTGTACTCAGTCAGCTCCTGGGCACTACCATGATAAATACATTTTTAAAGATTATAATATTTGTTTATGAGAAATCTAGAGTTGTTGGCTGTACTGATATATGAGACACTACACTGATGGTTTCAAAGGATGAAGCGGTATTTTGTTATTATGAACATCAATCTAAAAAGTAAATTTTTCTGAAGATTTGGGTTACAGAGAACTGTAAAGTACATAGATATTGGAGTTTAATATACAATCAAAGTATGATCATACATTCAGGCCACAATGGCTAGACCTGTGGCATTTTAAATTTTGTATATATATATTTTTTCTATAAGATGTGAAGAAAAAGTACAAATGTAATTAAAGGGAATATGTAGAATAAATATAAATATTTTACTTTTATATACCCTAGCTTATCTGCCGTAACCTTCAGCTATGCAATCTTTGTCTCAATATTCTACATAGTTTTTTTAATGTGGTAATTCAGGAGCCAGGTAACTCCATTTTGTGATTCGTTTTATGCAGTTACTGGTAAGTAACCTCTGACTGCGATTCAATGAAATTATGATTACTATGCTGTCATTCTGTTTGGCTTGATTGCAAAGGAAGATTGCATTTTACAAAAAAAAATGGATATAATTTTAAGTATGTGGATTATGTCCCAAAATATTGCTGTTGTTACAACAACAACAAAAGCATGCAAGATTCTGATGATGCTCAGATTGAAAACCAGTGGAACCCAGAACATTGACCACAATGGAAGAGTTATTTAATTAATAAATAATTAACAAAACTGAGTAGAACATTGAGAGAAAAAGAACAGCATTAAAGGCAATAGCAAGTAAAACTGAAAGTTGTCAGGAATTCTGCAGATTATTATTTATCATTATAAGTAGTGCGATAGGTACGCAGAGACCTCAGTCAGGCTCAGATGCCCGTGCTAAGTATTGTACTAACACATGCTAAGAATTGGTCTGTAAAAGTAAGGTAAATGTGGCTAGAAACAGGGCAAACTTTCCCATGATTTAAAGAAAATGACTGTAAAATATAGGATTGAGTACTGTATGTGGAATATGCTGTATTATATAACTTCCTTGCATTTTAAAATCCAACATTTTAGCTTTGACCAGTTGAAGTTCAGATGTTAATGTAACAAAAGAGATAATTTAAAATGTATCAGAGGGTAACAAACAGGAGTTAGTCCATGTCATCTCTGTATTTTACTAGAAGGAAAGAGGTTTAAAAAAAAGAGCATGTTCTGTACTCATTTCAGGGTCAGATACTTATTACACATGTCTGAAAGAAAAATAGTAAAAGTGCTGTGATTCTAGGTGGGAACAAATGAGCTATTCACAGCTCCCCAATCTGGGTCCCCTTTTGTTGTAGCCGAGAACTCAGCTTTTAGTGTGGAACAGCCTGAAAGCTTGCTTTAAACTATGGTGACTACGTGTGGCAACCAGAGGCCGGTCCATTCTCAAGAGCATAGTAGGGAATCGGCAGTTGGCTAGACCTGCCACATTTATGACCTCTTTGTGTTGATGAACCAGTACAAAAGCGTTGTACTGCAGTGAAGTGTCTAGATCTAGAAGGTGGTTCATTTGTGTGCTTTTTAAGTATGTAATATTTCAAGGGCATTTTCAGACTAGAAAACACTATTTTTTATGTTGGAGCCTTTCTCATTTTTAGGCATATTCTCAATATTTTGTTCTGGGCTTTAGCTACACAACTCCTTTTAGCATTAAGTGGAGCTACATAGCTAAGACTGTGTGTACTGAGCTGAAAATACACCTCCTACAATTTTATAATAGTGTTGGAGACATCAAAAGCTTGTTAATAGTGAATGTTTACAACTATTACTAATCTAACAGGAGGAAACTAAGAGGTTTTACTTTATATGTTGCTGAAATGCAAGTCTTGGTTCTACTTGGCTTTGGAACAAGGCTAAATTCAGTAACTGCCTGCAGTCTATATTTTAAATATAAACCCCATGAAATTACTCTTAAAACTATTTCAAATATTGGACTTCTTGACTTCCCATATTTTAGACCTGTCCACTACATTCAATTATAGCAATAAGACTTTCCACTTCAAAAGATTTTGAACTGCTTTGAAGTGATTGATGCTTCACTCATTATTCTCCAAAGAAGTCATAAATTATTGATAATCTTCTGTGTTTTAATTTGTAAATAATTATTTATTAAGATCTATACTACATTGAAATTATAATAGAACTGGTAGCAACATCTGTAGTTAAAGTTTCATAATACTTTCTGTTGTAAGATCCCATTTTCAATTGCTAATAATGTCACCAAACTTTAAGTGTTGGGGCAGAAATTTTCCATGTTTGCTCTCTGTCTCAGGCTGATTTGCAAAAACTACTGTCCAACTGTTTCTTTGAAGAGCTGTAATCCCTCCATGCTATAGAGCAGGGACTTGAAATTTAGCAGGGGGATAGTGTGAGGGCCAATTCCTTTTTCTGTCCTTATGAAAACCCACTCAGATTTATCCAAGTTCTAAGTCTGTGAGCATCATCCTTTACATATCTTCAGTATAGCCTTTAGAGCAGGGATACTAAAATGTCTGAATGTTCCATGTGCCTTAAACCTTTTCCAGCCCAACATGAGCTCATTACATGCCAACTGCACTGAATATATGCCCATCCTCTACTGAACATGCTATGTGTTAAGCATAGTGCAAGAACACCAGATGGGAGATGCAATAGCTTTAGTCCAGGGATCAGCAACTTTGGCACGTGGCCCATCAGGGTAATCCACTGGCAGGGTGGGACAGTTTGTTTACCTGCAGTGTCCAAGGTTCAGCTGATTGCAGCTCCCAATGGCCGTGGTTCACCATTCCAGGCCAATGGGGGCTGCGGGAAGCAGTGGCCAGCACATCTCTCAGCCTGCATGGCTTCCCACATCCCTCATTGGCCTGGAACGGTGAACCGCCTGAAATCTGATTAGGTTCAACAAGGACAAGTGCAGAGCCCTGCACTCAGGACAGAAGAATCCCATGCACCGCTACAGGCTGGGGTAAGCAGCAGTTCTGCAGAAAATTACCTGGGGATTACAGTGAACAAGAAGCTGGATATGAGTTAGCAGTGTGCCCTTGTTGCCAAGAAGGCTAACAGAATATTGGGCTGTATTAGTAGAAGCATTGCCAGCAGATCGAGGGAAGTGATTATTCCCCTCTACTGAGGCACTGGTGAGGCCACACCTGGAATATTGCATCCAGTTTTGGTCCCCTCATTACAGAAAGGATGTGGACAAATTGGAGAGAGTCCCGAGGAGGGCAACAAAAATGATGAGGAGGTTGGTGCACATGACTTACAAGGAGAGGCAGAGGGAACTGGGATTGTTTAGTCTGCAGAAGAGAAGAGTGAGGGGGGATTTGATAGCAGCCTTCAACTGCCTGAAAGGGGGTTCCAAAGAGGATGGAGCTAGGCTGTTCTCAGTGGTAGCAGATGACGAACAAGAAGCAATGGACTCAAGTTGCAGTGGGGGAGGTCTAGGTTGGATATTAGGAAACACTATTTCACTAGGAGGGTGGTGAAGCACTGGAATGGGTTACCTAGGGAGGTTGTGGAATCTCCATCCTTAGAGGTTTTTACGGCCTGGCTTTACAAAGCTCTGGCCGGGGTGATTTAGTTGGTGTTGGTTCTGCTTTGAGCAGGAGATTGGACTAGATGATCTCCTGAGGTCTCTTCCAACCCTAATATTCTATAATCCTCTAGAGTAGAGGTCTCCTCTAAGTCTGACCTGGAACCAACTTAGACCCAAGCCCACCCAACCTAAGAGGGTCAGGTTGTTTTCTGACCCAATCCTGAGCCTTCCTCCTGAACCTGAGTCAGCTCTACTGCTGCCATCTCAGGCCTATGGGATCAGCTCTCCTCCTCCTGCCCATGAGGTGGGCAAAACAGTGGCTGTGTGCCCTGCTTGTGATGTTTGTCACATCCGTCTGCGCTGTGCATGCTGTAGAGTGAGAGGTGCTCTGACTCACCAGCACACTGTCTCCGGAGCACACACAACATAGCAAGGTGGCGTTGGCCTGCAGGGTCGGGACACGCAGCTGATGTGGTGACAACCTCAAAGACAGAAGGAGGGAAGCCAACCCAAGCCTGAGACAGTCCATTTTTTTTCACACCCAACCCAACCCACAAATAGTTGGGTTCTTTTGGGTTCAGGGTGGGTTGCAGGTTCTACTCCAGGCTGGGAATTAAACTCTGAATTCCTGATTCCCAGTATTTCTCTGCTATCAATTAGTTGTATAAACTACTGGCAAAGAGTGTGTTGCATTCCCCTGTAGTGTTGGTTACTACTTTAATTCAGTCTATAGAGGTCTGTGCTATGAACCTAAAGGTATTGTGTACCCTACTGATGACCAATGATAATCAATATGGGTCCATATGATGGAATTTCTGGTTTTTCAGTTGCTCTTAAAAATAAGGGTGGGGAAAAGAGGGAAATTACCTATAAAGTTGAAAAATAATTTTAAAAGAACATTAAGGTTGCAAAGTCAAATACTCAGAAGTTAGGAAGAAGACATGTTAAGGTTGTTCATGTAACTTTAATTTGTCTTCCTTGCATATATGAACTGTGATACAGCCTTTAATTACATACCATTCTGCCACCCCGTCTCTCCTTGGACAAGTCATTTAGGGCTTGTCTACATATGTAATTATTTCTGATTAACCATTCTTAATTAGCTCCATGTGTGGACATTCTCATTCCACATAGAGTTAATCTGGGATAAAGTGCACATCACTGTGGCCCAGTTTATGCCACCTTATTTCCTTGCACTTGCTACCTTGATTATTGCCAGAAGCTCAGAGAGGAGAGTAGCTCAGTTATAATATGCTTCCAGTCTGCTCCTCTGGTAGTACAACAATGCAATTCCCCTTGCTTGGCACTTGTGACAGCCCACAGTTGAGTCCTGTATTAGTATCCTTGGGTACCAATAACATTCTAGCTCAGTTCTGCAAACCTTTAGTGGAACCAATCTTGTATTTCCACTAACACAGCCATAGCAGACCTAATCCTTCTCCCATTTAAATCAGTTTTTCTGCTGACTACAATGTGCTATTAATCAGGGCCGGCTCTAGGTTTTTTGCCGCCCCAAACAAAAAAAATTTTGGCTGCCCTCCGTCCCAGCCGTGGGCTCCTCCCCGCACCCCCCTGCTGCCCCAGCCCTGGGCTCTCCCCTCCCACCCACACCCTCTGCCACCCCAGCACTGGGCTTCCCCCTTTCTCCCCCACCAGTGCCCTCCTCCCACCCCCCTGCCGCCCCAGCCCTGGGCTCCCCCCTTGCCCCCCCACCAGTGCCCCCCCACACCTCCTGCTGCCTCAGCCCTGGGCTCTCCCCCCCACACACACCTGCACCCTCCTTCTGCCGCAGCCCTGGGTCACTGGTAACTCGCTCCCAGGGCAGGTCATTCAGCAGGAATTTTGGATGTGCACAGAACACAGACAGGATTGGGTCCCATATGGTTACAGAGCTGCGGTAAAGTGGAACAATTTTCAGCTTGTGTGATTGGAGGATATCTGGATGCATATTATAAGACTGTCCTCCATAAATGAGGAAAAGTTGAGGTGCCTTTATTATTCTTTTGATAATGGGTGATAATTGCATATGTCTTAGAAGTTTGTGCCTGGTTCTTGTAATTAATTATGTGTATCATGTATCTCATGATCCCCATGAAAACAGATGATTTTGCCATATTGTAGTTATTGAAGGATATGATTTTAAATTTCAAGTGCCTGAGTTGAAATATAGCCAATTAAAAGTGAAATACACATTGTATTCAAATGTAATAACTGAACCCATTGGAATGAACTTCTTTTCAGATATTGCTTCAGCATCCCCTTTTGAGGAATTACTTACATGCTACTAAACAAGAGGCATGTAGGATTATGGTCACAGTCCATCATTCTGCCGGTGAAATTAAACATGTAATTGAGAGGGCTAGCAAAAATTCAGAACAACGAATGGTGAGAGACATTGTTGGGATGGTCCCCCATGGCAACAGGCATTTTTAATCTGGCTTTACAACCAATTGTGGTGATTTGGTGTTTCAAATAGTGTTGGTTGTTTTGTTCCTGGTGCTGACATGCTAGATTCAAAGGAAGATAAAATGGTACCAAAGCCCGTGCTTTTGCAAACCCTGGGTACTCCCCGAGGGAACCTACATGAGGTCTGGTCTATAATGAAGCAGAATCAGGGGTGAAAATTGAGAGTGCCAGCAAGAAGATTATTGCTTGGTCTCAATTGTAGAGCTTTGAGCCTGTGCTGGGCTTCTATAGTAACCCATTGAACTTGTTGTGTATGTGTGTGCAGATCTTAATATTAAAGATATACAATCTGCAAGGAGGGGAGTGTTACCCGAGAATTTGTCATTACTGCATGTAACCCCAGATGGGACAGTAGTGTAGTGAGCAATTCTGTATCTTCATCTACTGCGAGCTGAAAACCAAACATCACATAGCTAGGAAAATCTTAGGCCCTGAGAGGCAAGGCCATGCAGCTGCATGTTTGCAGCTTTGCTATCACAATGGGAGGATGGGACAGAAAGTTAACAGATTATAAGTATGGAAGAGAGTGAGCAAATAGCAACATCAGTTTTAAGTGTCTCGACACATTGTTGTTATGACTAGAAATGTTTTGATGGTAAGAGATAAGGAGTAGTTTTGCTGAAATTAGGAAAATAGGTGACCGACTAGGAGTCAATGTGCTTTGTTTGAATTTGGCTATAAAAGATTAGGTGAAAGCACTCTGTTGTGCCAATTATATATCAGCTGGATGAGCTGTGCCCCCACTGATTTATTCCTGACATCCTCTGGAGAGAAACAGTAAAGTTACCACTGTTTTGGGTTCTGAAAACCCTGGGTAACAAAACCAGACAATTACTACACTATCAAATGAACTCAAATAGGAAAATGATAAAAGAGAAAAACACCCTATCACCAGTGGGTTAACACTTTTCACAAAGCAATCATTCCATATATGACCTGTCAGTCCTCATCCTCCACGGAAACCTGTGTAACACCTTCAAAAGGCAAGCCTGGAAACTTAAATTCAGAATGCTGCTGGACACTAAAAACCATGGACTTAACAGCGACACTGGTTTTATGGCTCATTACAACAACTTGCAACACACCCTGATGCCTACTAACCTTTCCTTGTCCTACAAGTGCAGAGATGCTGATTGCCCATTTCAATTTAAGTGGTCTCCTACAACTTGTCTGAACCCTTATGCTTAACAATCTGTCCACCTTGTATTTAGCTTTGAAACTCTAGTTTCATTCTCTAGACCTGAAGAAGAGTTGTGTAAAGTTTGTCCCTTCCACCAACAGAAGTGGAAGATATTACCTGTCCCATCTTGTCTCTTTTGTATACACTAGATAGAAAGGTATAGATATTTAGATATATATGATATATGTGATCATTACAGTTGAGTTGTAACAAAAATGTATGTTGAAGTCTAACACAATAACCCTGATGCTGAATAGGAAGTACAGTAGAACCTCAGAGTTACAAACTCCTTGGGAATGGAGGTTGTTCATAACTCTGAAATTTTCATAACTCTGATTGAAACGTTATAGTTCTTCTTTCAAAAGTTTACAACTGAACATTAATTTAAGACAGCTTTGAAACTTTACAGTGAAGAAGAAAATTCTGCTTTTAACCATCTTAATTTAAATGAAACAAGCACAGAAACAGTTTCCTTGCCTTGTCAATTTATTTTAAACTTTCCCTTTATTTTTTTTAGTAATTTATGTTTAACAGTACTGTACTGTATTTGACGATTTTTTTTGTCTCTACTTCTGCTTGATTGCATACTTCTGTGTGGTTACCGGTCAGTTCCTAACTCTGTTGTTTGTGACTCTGAGTTTCTACTGTATAACTCGAAACTGAAACCTGATATATTGAGACTCAGACTTATTCTCTTTTCCATCATTCTGGAGCCGTCTCTGCTATTAATAATCTGAAATACCATAACTTTATTGTAGAATTCTAGAGAAAAATCTAAGCACCAATCTATTTCCATTATACTGACACTACTTATTGTCTAAATATTCATATTAATGCCTTGGTATCAGTAATTTTAAGTTGTGAGTACAAACTAGAAAATCCCAATATATAGGGATTCAGTATACTGGTTAGTTGCACAATATGTTTACAAGTAAAATTATAATAAACCTATGTAGTAGTGGAATCATTAACAAAGAATTAGAAACAGAACATCACACTCATTGAAAGCAAAATACAAATATTTCTTTTAAAATTGTGCAAGAAACTGTCAATAAGTAACAGAAAAATGTAATGTTAAAAATACAT